>NC_042981.1:39024965-39325679 GCF_901001165.1 Salmo trutta | reverse complement strand
CACAGGGTCCTCGCCTCCTCCCTGGAGGCTGTCTCACCATTGTTGGTAATCAGGCCTACTTCTGTTGGGTAGTCTGCAAACTGGATGATTGAGTTTGAGGCGTGCGAGGCCTCGCAGTCATGGGTGAACAGGGAGTACAGGAGGGGGCTGAGCATGCATCCTTGTGGGGCCCCAGTGTTGAGTATCAGCGATGTGGAGGTGTTTTTTCCTACCTTCACCACCTGGAGATGGCCCATCAGAAAGTCCAGGACCCAGTTGCACAGGGCGGGGTTCAGACCCAGGGCCTCAAGCTTAATGATAAGCTTGGAGGGTACTATGGTGTTGAATGCTGAGCTATAGTCAATGAACAGCATTCTTACGTAGGTATTCCTCTTGTCCAGATGGGATAAGGCAGTGTGCAGTCAGTGGATCTATTTGGGCAGTAAGCAAATTGAAGTGGGTCTAGGGTGTCAGGTAAGGAAGAAACGATATGATCCTTGACTAGTCTCTCAAACCCACTTCATGATGACAGAAGTGAGCGCTACGGGGCAATAGTCATTTAGTTCAGTTCATATTTCCATATGTAGGGATATACACTGCTCAAAAAAATAAAGGGAACACTTAAACAACACAATGTAACTCCAAGTCAATCACACTTCTGTGAAATCAAACTGTCCACTTAGGAAGCAACACTGATTGACAATAAATTTCACATGCTGTTGTGCAAATGGAATAGACAACAGGTGGAAATTATAGGCAATTAGCAAGACACCCCCAATAAAGGAGTGGTTCTGCAGGTGGTGACCACAGACCACTTCTCAGTTCCTATGCTTCCTGGCTGATGTTTTGGTCACTTTTTTGCTGTGTCTGTCAGCGTAGTGTCCAGAGCATGGAGGCGCTACCAGGAGACAGGCCAGTACATCAGGAGACGTGGAGGAGGCCGTAGGAGGGCAACAACCCAGCAGCAGGACCGTTACCTCCGCCTTTGTGCAAGGAGGAGCAGGAGGAGCACTGCCAGAGCCCTGCAAAATGACCTCCAGCGGGCCACAAATGTGCATGTGTCTGCTCAAACGGTCAGAAACAGACTCCATGAGGGTGGTATGAGGGCCCGACGTCCACAGGTGGGGGTTGTGCTTACAGCCCAACACCGTGCAGGACGTTTGGCATTTGCCAGAGAACACCAAGATTGGCAAATTCGCCACTGGCGCCCTGTGCTCTTCACAGATGAAAGCAGGTTCACACTGAGCACATGTGACAGACGTGACAGAGTCTGGAGACGCCGTGGAGAATGTTCTGCTGCCTGCAACATCCTCCAGCATGACCGGTTTGGCGGTGGGTCAGTCATGGTGTGGGGTGGCATTTCTTTGGGGGGCCGCACAGCCCTCCATGTGCTCGCCAGAGGTAGCCTGACTGCCATTAGGTACCGAGATGAGATCCTCAGACCCCTTGTGAGACCATATGCTCGTGCGGTTGGCCCTGGGTTCCTCCTAATGCAAGACAATGCTAGACCTCATGTGACCTCAGCAGTTCCTGCAAGAGGAAGGCATTGATGCTATGGACTGGCCCGCCCGTTCCCCAGACCTGAATCCAATTGAGTACATCTGGGACATCATGTCTCGCTCCATCCACCAACGCCACGTTGCACCACAGACTGTCCAGGAGTTGGCGGATGCTTTAGTCCAGGTCTGGGAGGAGATCCCTCAGGAGACCATCCGCCACCTCATCAGGAGCATGCCTAGGCATTGTAGGGAGGTCATACAGGCACATGGAGGCCACACACACTACTGAGCCTCATTTTGACTTGTTTTAAGGACATTACATCAAAGTTGGATCAGCCTGTAGTGTGGTTTTCCACTTTAATTTTGAGTGTGACTCCAAATCCAGACCTCCATGGGTTGATAAATTGGATTTCCATTGATTATTTTTGAGTGATTTTGTTGTCAGCACATTCAATTATGTAAAGAAAAAAGTATTTAATAAGATTATTTCATTCATTCAGATCTAGGATGTGTTATTTTATTGTTCCCTTTATTTTTTTGAGCAGTGTATATTGATAGAAAAGGATACACATAGACCACCACATTTGCCTACAAAACATCATCATTAATCACTCTGTGATTTCTCATAGAATGTGCACCAAATATATGTAACATTTGCACATTCCCTTCATCTGTCCCCATAATGATACACCATCGTCTGTCTTATAAGCCAGACGGTAACTTATAAGCATCACACGGGTACTCCAGACAGAGCTTCAGACACTCTAGACTCTGCCAAAGAACCATAGCTCTTTCTATGAAAGTCACACCTTAGCTGGAACGCTGCTGCGACACAAGCCTGGAGACACAGAGGAGTTTTATGAACTCATCCCACACTGCTCCAAATGAGCCATGGTAAATTCCTCCATGCCAGTCAATCCCAGGGGAGGCAGTAAAAAAAACTACTATATTTCGGGGCAGACACCGCTCAAACTGACAGCAACTGCTGCGACAGCAAAGTCAGAGAGCTGCCGAGAGAGAGAGAGAGAGAGAGCGAGAGAGAGGTCATGTCCAAATACCCATACTTGCGTCCTAGATAGTAGGCCGTATGTGAAAAATTTGAGACATTTTGAAAAAAATCTATTATACTTTAAATGCCCAGATGTCATACTAATTTTGGCTTTGACAACAGCTAATCAATTAGATATGGGGATGCCCTACTGAAATCAACGAAAAGCTGGAAAAAACACATTCGCGCATGATGCATTCTCAGTATGTAAAAAAAATGAAAGGGTTATAGTATGCCAGAATGTTATAGTCATCTAGTAGAATTCGCTGTTCACTTCTCAGGAATTTCACAGCCACAATGCATTGGAACAGGGGGGCTGCAAGTCTTGATAGGTAGATCACTTCAAGTAAACAACAAACCAACTTGGAAGATGGTGAATAGTGAAGCTTCTGTGATGGTGTTCAAATGTAACTAGTTTTTGATCTCCTTACAATGATCACCACTATTTCATCGTAATGTTACTTCTTTGAAAACAGATCTGCAGCCTGCTGCCTGCCGTGCCTTTAGCTAGCTATGTGCTTTAGGATGACTGGAAGTTAAAGCCGTTCGAACGGTAACGTTAGTTACAGGGTTACTTGCTTGCTGTTGAGTGAAAACGTAATATTTAACATTAGCCTAGTTAGCTAGATAGCTAGCTAGCTTCTTGTTGTGAATACAGGGCTTGTGTTCAAACTGTTACAGGGTCTGATGACAATACCAGGTATATAATTTAGTGTCAAATACAGCAGGAGAAATGCCGCAAAAAAAAAGGTTTTGAGTAAGTCTTACATTTACATTTACATTTAAGTCATTTAGCAGACTTACAAATTGGTGCATTCACCTTATGATATCCAGTGGAACAACCACTTTACAATAGTACATCTAAATCTTTTAGGGGGGGGGGGGGGTAGAAGGATTACTTTGTCCTATCTCAGGTATTCCTTAAAGAGGTGGGGTTTCAGGTGTCTCCGGAAGGTGGTGATTGACTTCGCTGTCCTGGCGTCGTGAGGGAGCTTGTTCCACCATAGGGGTGCCAGAGCAGCGAACAGTTTTGACTGGGCTGAGCGGGAACTGTGCTTCCTCAGAGGTAGGGGGGCCAGCAGGCCAGCGGTGGATGAGCGCAGTGCCCTCGTTTGGGTGTAGGGACTGATCAGAGCCTGAAGGTACGGAGGTGCCGTTCCCCTCACGGCTCCGTAGGCAAGCACCATGGTCTTGTAGCGGATGCGAGCTTCAACTGGAAGCCAGTGGAGAGAGCGGAGGAGCGGGGTGATGTGAGAGAACTTGGGAAGGTTGAACACCAGACGGGCTGCGGCGTTCTGGATGAGTTGTAGGGGTTTAATGGCACAGGCAGGGAGCCCAGCCAACAGCGAGTTGCAGTAATCCAGATGGGAGATGACAAGTGCCTGGATTAGGACCTGCGCCGCTTCCTGTGTGAGGCAGGGTCGTACTCTGCGAATGTTGTAGAGCATGAACCTACAGGATCGGGTCACCGCCTTGATGTTAGTGGAGAACGACAGGGTGTTGTCCAGGGTCACGCCAAGGTTCTTAGCACTCTGGGAGGAGGACACAATGGAGTTGTCAACCGTGATGGCGAGATCATGGAACGGGCAGTCCTTCCCCGGGAGGAAAAGCAGCTCCGTCTTGCCGGGGTTCAGCTTGAGGTGGTGATCCGTCATCCACACTGATATGTCTGCCAGACATGCAGAGATGCGATTCGCCACCTGGTTATCAGAAGGGGGTAAGGAGAAGATTAATTGAGTGTCGTCTGCATAGCAATGATAGGAGAGACCATGTGAGGATATGACCGAGCCAAGTGACTTGGTGTATAGCGAGAATAGGAGAGGGCCTAGAACTGAGCCCTGGGGGACACCAGTGGTGCGAGCACGTGGTGCGGCGACAGATTCTCGCCACGCCACCTGGTAGGAGCGACCTGTCAGGTAGGACGCAATCCAAGCATGGGCCGCACCGGAGATGCCCAGCTCGGAGAGGGTGATCTGGTGGTTCACAGTATCAAAGGCAGCAGATAGGTCTAGAAGGATGAGAGCAGAGGAGAGAGAGTTAGCTTTAGCAGTGCGGAGAGCCTCCGTGACACAGAGAAGAGCAGTCTCAGTTGAGTGACCAGTCTTAAAACCTGACTGATTTGGGTCAAGAAGGTCATTCTGAGAGAGATAGCAAGAGAGCTGGCCAAGGACGGCACGTCCAAGAGTTTTGGAGAGAAAAGAAAGAAGTCTTGTGGCAATCGTTAGCAATCTTGCCACTGCTCTAAGCACTGCCACAAGCTATAGCCTATGTTAGTAATGTGGTAGCCTACATTCCTATTTTCCACAGCGGTGCTGGTTCCAACACTTCTCTTTCCTGATTTGTCCCGTTGGTTTATCTGTGTTAAGCTGATTGTAATGTTCATGCTATGCAATATTAGTTTCTACCTGAACAGTTACAGCCTGAATGGGTTTAGCTAGTTTCATTGCACATCATCTGTTATGGTGAAACTAATGGTAAGCTGCACTCGTTACTGTTTTACCTTGGCACTTCAATTTGATAAAGTATTGGCAGTCTAGCTATCTACAGAAAGTTCACAGAACTCTACTTTGCTCATGTTTTGGTCAATGTTGTACTTCATCTGTCTTTTCAGGATCTCCGTGAAGGAGTGTGAGCTGGAGGGGCAGCTGTCACCTGCATGGGTGAAAAAAAAGTGGGAGAACCATCAGCAAAAATACAAGGTACACTACTGTATGTTAACTTGACATGTATTGCTTTTACATGCCTTTACATGTACTGTATGTTTGATGCTGAAAGCTATCCTTTTGCATATTTTTCAGGAGTTGAAAGCTCCCCCCAGGGCTGCCACTCCATCACCCCAACGGTCATCATCTCCTCCTCATCCCAGAAAGGCCTTTATGTGGAGGCAGGAGAAGTGACTGTCAGGGAGGCATGCCTTATGGAGATTTTAGAGGCCATGATTAAGAAGTAGTTTTAGGTATTTTGTAACGGGCGTCGTAAGGATTAGACCAAGGGGCAGCGGGAACGTGTATACTCATCTTCTTTATTAAATCAAAAGAAGGGAAAACAAACAAATCACGTATACAAACCAACGATCGCCACTAAACAGTCCTGTCAGGTGCACAGACACAAAACAGGAAACAACTACCCACAAATCCCATTACAAAAACACCCTTATACATAGGACCTTCAATCAGAGGCAACGAGGTACAGCTGCCTCCAATTGAAGGTCAATCCAATGAACTTAACATAGACTAGACTGAACATAGAAAAACACTAACATGGAACATAGACCAAAAAACCCCGGAACACATAAAGCAAACACCCCTCTTACATAAGTACATAGCCCAACAAACCCCGAACCACATAAAACAAACACCCCCTGCCATGTCCTGACCAAACTACAATAACAAATAACCCCTTTACTGGTCAGGACGTGACATATTTTGTATGTAATTTATCTATAGCTATTAATTTATTCATTTTCTACTGTTTTTGGCGAAGTCCTTTTTTTAAACCCAAAGTGGATTTCTGTTCTCTCATTGAAAAGTTTCTTGTTTGAAAGAAAAAAAATATTTGATGCAGGTACATCTATGTAACAAGTACGATGGGAGACAGAGTGCTGGTTTCAAGTACAGGGCGCAGCAGGTGTTTATTAGTAAAGGACCACAGGAGGAGGCAGGTAGCTTGGTCCAGGGGCAGGCAGAAGGTAACAGTACAGGCAGGGAAAATGCTAACAATGTAGTCCAGGAGAGGTTGAAGAGGTTGATGACAGGAAATTTGATAGGCAAAAGTACAGGCAGGGAATAGGCAAAAAGGCGTCGTTAGTGAGGATGGCCAAAAACTACAATATACGGGAGGACTAAAATGGAAATGAACAGACCTCCGAATAGAATGTGTATCAAAACAAACAATACCTCACAATGATGGGGAACTAAATAGTGTGTGTAAATGACATACAGGTGTGTGAACAGATGATCAGTATTCAGGTGATTGAGATCTGGAGAGTGAGCTGCGTTCAGGGGATCTATGTGTTTGAGAGTGTGAGCTGGAAAGTGGGCTGCGTGCAGGGGATCTATGTGTTTGAGAGTGTGAGCTGGAAGCAAACGTTACAATCTACTCTTGGTGTGTTTTACTTTAACCCATGTGTGGTGTTCGATATTTAAATAAAATAACAATTATACAATTAATTCTCTTTTCAACCTGAGACTCATTGGCCTTGGCTCATTTTCTGTGAAGAACATTTAAAAGAACACATTTCCATTGAGTGCACACTGTGCACCCCCTTCACATTCATATTACATATGTGGTGTTCGGGTCTACTCCCTGGGCCTGCTGTTTCAACACAGCGCCAAGAACCTGTCTATCTCCCTGCCTGTCTGCCTGTCTCCCGCTTTTCTTGCACTCTTTACCCTTCGTAGTGTGTGAAACTACACAATGTCTTGCGGGAACCTGCACAATGTTATTATGATACACTGCTCAAAAAAATAAAGGGAACACTAAAATAATACATTCTAGATCTGAATGAATGAAATAATCTTAGTAACTACTTTTTTGTTTACATAGTTAAATGTGCTGAAAACAAAATCACACAAAAATAATCAATGGAAATCCAATTTATCAACCCATGGAGGTCTGGATTTGGAGTCACACTCAAAATTAAAGTGGAAAACCACACTACAGGCTGATCCAACTTTGATGTAATGTCCTTAAAACAAGTCAAAATGAGGCTCAGTAGTGTGTGTGGCCTCCATGTGCCTGTATGACCTCCCTACAATGCCTAGGCATGCTCCTGATGAGGTGGCGGATGGTCTCCTGAGGGATCTCCTCCCAGACCTGGACTAAAGCATCCGCCAACTCCTGGACAGTCTGTGGTGCAACGTGGCGTTGGTGGATGGAGCGAGACATGATGTCCCAGATGTACTCAATTGGATTCAGGTCTGGGGAACGGGCGGGCCAGTCCATAGCATCAATGCCTTCCTCTTGCAGGAACTGCTGAGGTCACATGAGGTCTAGCATTGTCTTGCATTAGGAGGAACCCAGGGCCAACCGCACCAGCATATGGTCTCACAAGGGGTCTGAGGATCTCATCTCAGTACCTAATGGCAGTCAGGTTACCTCTGGCGAGCACATGGAGGGCTGTGCGGCCCCCCAAAGAAATGCCACCCCACACCATGACTGACCCACCGCCAAACCGGTCATGTTGGAGGATGTTGCAGGCAGCAGAACGTTCTCCACGGCGTCTCCAGACTCTGTCACGTCTGTCACATGTGCTCAGTGTGAACCTGCTTTCATCTGTGAAAAGCACAGGGCGCCAGTGGCGAATTTGCCAATCTTGGTGTTCTCTGGCAAATGCCAAACGTCCTGCACGGTGTTGGGCTGTAAGCACAACCTCCACCTGTGGACGTTGGGCCCTCATACCACCCTCAAGGAGTCTGTTTCTGACCATTTGAGCAGACACATGCACATTTGTGGCCTGCTGGAGGTCATTTTGCAGGGCTCTGGCAGTGCTCCTCCTTGCACAAAGGCGGAGGTAGCAGTCCTGCTGCTGGGTTGCTGCCCTCCTACGGCCTCCTCCACATCTCCTGATGTACTGGCCTGTCTCCTGGTAGCGCCTCCATGCTCTGGACACTATGCTGACAGACACAGCAAACCTTCTTGCCACAGCTCGCATTGATGTGCCATCCTGGATGAGCTGCACTACCTGAGCCACTTGTGTGGGTTGTAGACTCCGTCTCATGCTACCACTAGAGTGAAAGCACCGCCAGCATTCAAAAGTGATCAAAACATCAGCCAGGAAGCATAGGAACTGAGAAGTGGTCTTTGGTCTCCACCTGCAGAACCACTCCTTTATTGGGGGTGTCTTGCTTATTGCCTATAATTTCCACCTGTTGTCTATTCCATTTGCCCAACAGCATGTGAAATGTATTGTCAATCAGTGTTGCTTCCTAAGTGGAGAGTTTGATTTCACATAAGTGTGATTGACTTGGAGTTACATTGTGTTGTTTAAGTGTTCCCTTTATTTTTTTGAGCAGTGTACATTATTTTGATACATTGTAAAAAAATGCTGTCTTTTCCCACACTCTACCCCAGCCAGGTGCAAATTGGATCATGACAATGAGTTGGAAGAAGAGGATGAGATTGACCCTCAGCCAGCCCCAGGACCAGTCCATCAGCAGCCAGCCCCAGGACCAGCCCGTCAGCAGCCAGCTCATCAGCAGTCTGCAGGAGGAGAAATATGGATGTCAAAATATGGTGAAATTGCCCAAGGAATGAGCCACCCCTCATGGCTGCCAATGTGATAAGGATGCAACAAGGGCCACCGCAGATGGCGGTTACTCAAGTGCAGGACATAAAGTCTTCTTTTGAACTGTTCATCCCAGACACCATACATATAATCATTCTGGACTGCACTAGTTAGGAGGGAAGGTGTGTTTTTGGAGAGAGATGGAAGGAGATGGATCAAACTCATGCATACTTTGGGGTTCTTAACCTGGCTGGTGTTTTCACACCAAATGGGGAATCCACAGAATTCCTGTGGGATGCAGAAACTGTCAGAGAACTTTTCTGTGCAACTATGTCCCTGGGAAACTTCCACATTATTTCCAGGATTATCCGCTTCGATAACCGAGACACCAGACCAACTTGGCGGCAGAGAGACAAGCGAGCTGCAATTAGGTCAGTGTGGGACAAGTGGGTGGACCGCCTTCCCCTGTTTTAATACCCTGGGCCCAACGTTACTGTTGATGAGCAGCTTATGCCATTTAGGGGCAGCTGCCCCTTCAGGCAGTACATACTGTCTAAACCCACAAAATATGTAATCAAGATCTGGGCTGCCTTCATCATATGCGTGGAACTTGCAAGTGTATATGGGGAAGCCAGATGGAGGAGCCCCTGAGAAGAACCAAGGGATGCGGGTTGACCTGGCCGTGACGCAGGGACTCTGTGGCCACAAAATCACATGCAATGACTTTTTTACTTCTCACAAGCTGGGATAGGAGCTCCTCAAGAAGCTGATGAAGCTGATGATGGTAGCAACAGCACGAGTGTCCTAAGTGCCAAAGAAAGGCAAAAATGTGGTACTCATGAGTACGCTGCATAGGGATGGGAGAATCTGTGACCAGGAACATCAAAAACCCGAAATCATAATGGATTACAATGCCACAAAGCGAGTGGTTTTAGATTTAGACAAGCTGGTAACAGGCTACAGCTGCAAAAGAGGGAACCCTACGCTGGCCACTTGTGATATTTTTCAACATCTTGGACATCTCGGTGTACAACGCGTTTGTCATCTGGATGGCGTTGAACCCAGAATGGAAAAGATGGAAGCTCCAGAGGAGACGGCTCTTTCTCGAGGAGCTGGGCAAGGCATTGGTAAGACCACAAATCCAGAGGAGGCAACATATCCTAAGGACCCCAGCTTCTGCAGCCATCGTGTGGATGTTAGCAACCTAACAGCTAACTAGTTTACAATGTACCGCATATCTGGTGAGCGATTAATGTAATCTTGTTTAGAAAAGAAATGTGTGTCAGCTAAGCTAACAGCAGCTAAATTCTTTATGATGGCAGCCATGTTTGTTTATGTTTGACATGGCGAAAACTCCCTAATCCCAGAATGCCATTCACTATAAGATGCAATTAAACAAAGTCAAAGATGGCTTTGCTCATTTCCTGAAAAATATGAACTTAGTTTAGCCACTTTTCAGCATATTACAAATCCTCGATGTAATTGTTACAGTCTACACAAGACCCGGAGCACATGACTTGACATAGTCGTTTACCGTTTTTGACAAATAACAAAGCAAATAAAAATGTTCACCTCACAGATCATCACACCAAATACAAGCCTAGTGCCTAGCCTAACCGTAGCGGGAAAGCAAAACAGGGATAAAACCATTTTAGGGGGGTTTGTGGGGGGGTTGATTTCATTTGTGGGGGGGTTTAAAGTCCATGGGGTTAGAAATGGGGGAAGATATCGTGGGGGGATATGATGCAGGTAATATTACTATGATTGGGGATTTATCAATAAATGGGGGGCAAACACAAGAGAAGTTTATACGCTAAATAAAAATAAAACCCCTGGAAAGGGGGGTCTGAGCTGACAACCCTGAGGTACCAAAGTTACAATCTCATGCCGCGTTCGAAACAACTGGGAACTGAGAAATCTCACACTTCCGACCAGTGCATTCAAGACAACTGGGAACTCAGGGAAAAACGAGCTCCGACTGGGAAAAATCGCTTTGAACAGTCATCCAACTCGGGAACTCGGGCCTCTTTCTAGAGCTCCGACTTTCCAACCTGACGTCAAGATTTTAGCTCGTTGACAGTTGTCTTGAAAGCACCATAAATCAGTAGAGTGAACTATCCCTTATTATAACATCTTTGGTCTGACAGATGCTTACGTGACAACCAGAATGCATTGTATGATGTCAACAAACATGGCGCCACACATAGTCTATATATAGCTTAGCATTACCTCATCATAATCAGTAAAAAATGTATTTACACACATTACATGTGTCCATTACAATCGGAATGCAAGACTTGTCACCAGTACTTCAAAACATGTAAATGAAACAGTAAATACATTATGATCCATACATACATATGGTGTGCTACAGCAGAAACGAAAACACGATATACAGAAAATAAGCCACTTACTTTGATAGGAACGCACACATGTCCAAACTCCAATTTGTAAGGAAAACAACCATGAAGTCAATGCGGGCACCAGCCAGAAAATGTGCTGGGGAAAAACATTGCAATGTCTTCATACTTGATCTGGGGAAACACTAGGGAAGTGCTTGGGCTCTCGTTGAAGAGAGTTGAAGAGAGAAGTTTGTCCGCTCAGTAAAGCCACAAACATAAATTGTCCGCAACAGTGAAATGGTCTACTTCTTATGCAAATTCACAAGGATTCAATTCAATTCAACCTCAATTCAAACTGTTGTTAGAAAATAAAACTTGTTAGAAAATAATTTGAAATTTACAAGTTGAAATATAGCCTATGGATAAATAGCAGGCAGCGTGCCTTGGTTTGAGGGCATTCACGCAGGGGTGACGGTTAGAGATATTTGGAACTCACGCGTGAAAAGACTAAGCGTTGCAGTCATTTCAGTCGCTATAGTAGCTGATGTGTATAGTGTTGAGTCATCAGCATACATAGACACACACAGTGGCATGTCATTAGTAAAGATTGAAAAATGTAAGGGGCTTAGACAGCTGCCCTGGGGAATTACTGATTGTACCTGGATCATGTTGGAGAGGCTTCCATTAAAGAACACCTTCTGTGTTCTGTTAGACAGGTAACTCTTTATCCACAATATAGCAGGGGGTGTAAAGCCATAACACATACGTTTTTCCAGCAGCAGACTACAATCGATAATGTCAAAAGCCACAAAGTCTACCAAAACAGCCCCACAATCATTTTATCATAAATTTCTCTCAGCCAATCATCAGTCATTGTGCAAGTGCTGTGCTTGTTGAATGTCCTTCCCTATAAGCATGCTGAAAGTCTGTTGTCAATTTGTTTGCTGTAAAATAGCATTGTATCTGGTCAAACACCATTTTGTCCAAGAGTTTACTAAGGGTTGGTAACAGGCTGATTGTTCGTCTATTTGAGGCAGTAAAGGGGACTTTACTATTCTTAGGTAGCAGAATGACTTTTGCTTCCCTCCAGGCCTGGGGGCACACACTTTGGGATGGTGTAAGCTAGCCCGTGTTGGGGTTGGTGTAGGTTAGCCTATGTTGGCCTGGTGTAGGCTAGCCTGTGATGGGCTTGGTGTGGGCTGGTGTAGGCTAGACCATGTGAGGCTCGTGTGGGCTTGTTGAGGGCGGGTGTAGGCTAGCCCCTGTTGGGCTGATGTGGGTTTGTTGCGGGATAGCCTGTGCTGGGCTAGTCTGTGCACTGCAGACCTAGAATGTATATGTTGTTGAAGAGGAGCAGAGAGTCTCCTGGGGGATTGGTCTGTTGGCGTTTCATTTTTTAAGTTCCTTTCATATGGCCAAACTAATCAGAGAGACAGATGAAAGCTGAGGGCCAGAGGAAGGGTCACAGATACTCAGTGATGGCTGACGTCTTTCTGATGGATGGATGCCCTTTGACTCCCCACTAGAGCAACATGGGTAGGGTAAACCAAGTGTAATGGAAGTTCAAATATTAGCGCTGAGGGGTGAGATGAGGCTTAAAGGGGCAATCCTTAGGTGAAACAGTCACACCACCTCTGTTTTGGTAAAAAAAAAAAGCTTGGGTTGGGTGTGGGCCTGGAGAAAAATCATAGACAGAGCTATGGATGCAATGGCTGAACATCCAATATATAACAATTATAGTTTTAAGCAAGTTTTGAGGAATTCCCAGAACATTAGATGAGATGCCCATTAAGTTCTAATTAGGGTTTTATCTAACATTTAGTACGATAACGACTGGATAAATAACACATTTGTCCAGTCGTGCTGATGATTATAGAATGTTTGTATTAAACATTTTCATGATTTTGCAAGTACGTTTCTGAACACATTAAACTTCACAGAACCAATTTTGGTTTGCTGGGTATATAGTGTTTGTTTACATTTACCAACATTGGAGTAAAACAAGCTTATATTTTGGGTTCTGATTTTGACAGTTGAACTAAGCTCGAGGCATTTATAAGTTATATTCTTCAAGAATCAATGGGTATACACTACCGGTCAAAAGTTTTAGAACATCTACTCATTCAAGGGTGTTTCTTTATTTTTACTATTTTCTACATTGTAGAATAATAGTGAATACATTAAAACTATGAAATAACACATATGGAATCATGTAGTAACCAAAAAAGTGTTGAACAAATCAAAATATATTTTCAAATAGTCACCCTTTGCCCTGATGACAGCTGTGCACACTTTTGGCATTCTCTTTCCTTCTTAATGCGTTTGAGCCAGTCAGTTGTGTTGTGACAAGGTAGGGGTGGTATACAGAAGATAGCCCTATTTGTTAAAATACCAAGTTCATATTATGGCAAGAACAGCTCAAATAAGCAAAGATAAACGACAGTCCGTCATTACTTTAAGACATGAAGGTCAGTCAATACAGAAAATTTGAAGTGCAGTCGCAAAACCATCAAACGCTATGATGAAACTGGTTCTCATGAGGACCACCACAGGAATGGAAAACCCAGAGTTACCTCTGCTGCAAGGGATAACTCCATTAGATTTACCAGCAAATAAATGCTTTACAGAGTTCAAGTAACAGACACATCTCAACATCAACTGTTCAGAGGAGACTGTGTGAATCAGGCCTTCGTGGTCGAATTGCTGCAAAGAAACCACTACTAAAGGACACCAATAAGAAGAAGAGACTTCCTTGGGCCAAGAAACACGAGCAATAGACATTAGACCGGTGGAAATGTGTCCTTTGGTCTGGAGTCCAAATTTGCAATTTTTGGTTCAAACCGGCATGTCTTTGTGAAACGCGGTGTGGTGAATGGATGATCTCTGCATGTGTATTTCCCACCATAAAGCATGAAGGAGGAGGTGGTATGGTGTGGGGGGGGGGGGGCTTTGCTGGTGACACTGTCTGTGATTTATTTAGAATTCAGGGCACACTTAACCAGCATGGGCTACCACAGCATTCTGCAGCGATACGCCATCCCATCTGGTTTGGGCTTAGTGGGAGTATAATTTGTTTTTCAACAGGAGAATGACCTAACACACCTCCAGGCTGTGTAAGGGCTATTTTACCAAGAAGGAGAGTGATGGAGTGCTGCATCAGATGACCTGGCCTCCACAATCCCCCGACCTCAACCGAATTGAGATGGTTTGGGATGAGTCGAACCGCAGAGTGAAGGAAAAGCAGCAAACAAGTGCTCAGTATATGTGGGAACTCCTTCTAGACTGTTGGAAAAGCATTCAAAGTGAAGCTGGTTGAGAGAATGCCAAGAGTTTGCAAAGCTGTCATCAAGGCAAAGGGTGGCTATTTGAAGAATCTCAAATATAAAATATATTTTGATTTGTTTAACACTTTTTTAGTTACTACATGATTTCATATGAGTTATTTCATAGTTTTTATGTATTCACTATAATTCTACAATGTAGAAATAGTAAAAATAAAGAAAAACCTGTGAATGAGTATGTGTTCTAAAACTTTTGACCGGTAGTGTATATCATTTAATTTAAGTCCAAAAATGTATGTAGCAACTGCAGATTGCCCCTTTAAGGTACTTACCTGGAAGGCGAGGACTTGTGTTATCATAAATCACAATGGTATATACTCTTTATTCTAAATTTCCGTAGGCAAATTATTCATCATCGTGATATAATATGATATGTCATAATATTGTGTTATTTCATTGCCTTTTCCCTACAACTAAGGTAAAAGTCATTTATTTCCCTTTAATTTGCGATGAAAAGCTATACAAAAATAAGGGCCCGTTCAAGGACTAGAATTGGTACAGCACCCCCATTGTTCCTTGCCGATGAAGTAAAATAGAGCATGTGAACCCTGAACTTTAAAGTAGTCAACAAGGTTGTGATAGAATCATACATTTACAATTGGCAGTGGGTTACATAAGCTGAATTCCTGTGCTCAATGGATCCTTTAATGGCACACTGAACCAGACATCTTCTCACCCGCTGCCCTTCAGTCGGCTATAGCTATATTTACTCCTCTCACGTTTGGACAAGTTTCCACTTGAAGCAACCTATTGTTTTGGCATGGATTAGGTGTTCATGTACTGTAGCAAGCAACAGGAGTCGAGGACATGAGGTTAAACACCATGGTCTAGTTACGGTCGATTGCCATAACGCTTTCTCGTGTTGGTCAAAATGCTGAGGGGTTATTTGCTCAACCACAGTGTAGAATTGGAAGTTAAATAAACTCCCGGGAATGAGGGCCTTTCTTCTCGCCGTGAAAATGGTACAAAACAAATTCGATGTTGAGAAGACATTAGGCTGTTTATGGTTTATTAATTGTTTCTGAGGGAGAGTCAGTTCAAGCGTTACCACCCGTTAACTACCAAATAAAACTTCCACATGTTTAGAACATCTGGGGAATTCAAGGTAAACAATGGGAGAGAAAAGACTTTCAGCTTGTATTGTGTTTTTTGGTTCAAGCCTATGAAAGCAGGAGTCATGAGCCTCCATGAGCCTGCATGTAGCCGGCCTTTTGCTCACCATGTCGGCTCTGCCAAAATGGTCACTGTATTCAATTATATCGCTCTAATTGTAAATGCTACACATCAATCATACTTAATAATCATTTTCCATGTGACATATGGTCAGTGGAGTGCTATTCAGTGCAATATTTTGAGAATATAGCCTCAAATGTCAAAGTTTATGGCTTAGGTAAAGAAATTGTCGTAATTATTATTCATTAGTGCAAATAATAATAGACAGGTCATTCAGGTAATGTTTTCTCATAATCCTAGAATATAATAGATAGGAATCTCCATCCCTCACAAAGACTTCTTGGAATAGACCTTTCAATGTTTATCTAGGCATTCATGACATTTACGTAGAATGGACAATCAAATGTTGATTTGGTTATGTCTATAGGACTAGTGTTCATATTTACGCTAATATAACTATAGAAGTTGATGCAATATGAGGTGGTTGAGCATCGTCGTTTTTTTTCCCGGTCTCATTCTAATATGTAAAAAATACTGTAATTACATAAATCATTGTAGTTATGTCAGTTAAGATGACATATTATTTACAGTATATGTCACCTTTATGAAATGCACGTGACATACCAGTAGAGCAAATACTGAACACTATATTAAACGCGACCAATAAACTTTGATTTGATATGAACATGTACAAGCCAAAAGTGCCTGACATCATTGTTTAGGTGGTATACAATTCTCGGCATAGATCTAGGGCCAGAGCCAAGAAAACATCACGTTTATACTAACCTACCTTATAACACACAAGAATGCTGTGGCTACTCTGATGCATTCTGAATCCTATTTACATCTATTATTGGATTCAAGAAATAGGACTATGACTCAGTCGGAGAAACACTAGCATGATCAACAAGAAATGCTTCAGATCTGATATGATTTAGCTGTAAGTCAAATGTATTTACAGTACATGACGTAACCTTGGGTGCTTCCTCTGCCTGTACCTGTCACTCACATGGTCTCCGTCTGTTGTGGTTATACACCAAGGTGCAGCGGCACACCACCAAGACCTGACCCTGTTTGGAACACTGAAACCCACCCTCAGCTGTCAACTCATCTTCTTCCAATGGGGACATGGTAGCACTGTATTGTAATTTCTACTCACGTTTGGTTCACATACAATTGAGAACATTTCCACTTGAAAAGGAAGTGAAAGCCAAAGAAAAAGCAAGCCTTTACTATATGACAGTTAGGAAAAAGTCACTAAACTATATACTTTATATAAGTTCAAGTTCTCATTTACAACTGCGACCTGTCCAAGATAAAGCAAAGCAGTGCGACAGAAACAACAACACAGAGTTACACATGGAAAAAACAAACGTACAGTCAATAACACAATAGAAAAAAAATAAAATATATATATATATATACACATACACAGTTGAAGTCGGAAGTTTACATACACCTTAGCCAAATACATTTAAACTCAGTTTTCACAATTCCTGACATTTAATCCTAGTAAAAATTCCCTGTCTTAGGTCAGTTAGGATCACCACTTTATTTTAAGAATGTGAAATGTCAGAATAATAGTAGAGAGAATGATTTATTTCAGCTTTTCATTCTTTCATCACATTCCCAGCAGGTCAGAAGTTTACATACACTCAATTAGTATTTGGTAGCATTGCATACACTCAATTAGTATTTGGTAGCATTGCCTTTAAATTGTTTAACTTGGGTCAAACGTTTCAGGTAGCCTTCAACAAGCTTCCCACAATAAGTTGGGTGAATTTTGGCCCATTCCTCCTGACAGAGCTGGTGTAACTGAGTCGGGTTTGTAGGCCTCCTTGCTCGCATACACTTTTTCAGTTCTGCCCACAAATTTTCTATGGGATTGAGGCCAGGGCTTTGAGATGGCCACTCCAATACCTTGACCTTGTTGTCCTTAAGCCATTTTGCCACAACTTTGGAAGTATGCTTGGGGTCATTGTCCATTTGGAAGACCCATTTGCGACCAAGATTGAACTTCCTGACTGACGTCTTGAGATGTTGCTTCAATATATACACATTATTTTCCTTCCTTATGATGCCATCTATTTTGTGAAGTGCACCAGTCCCTCCTGCAGCAAAGCACCCCCACAACATGATGCTGCCACCCCCGTGCTTCACAGTTGGGATGGTGTTCTTCAGCTTGCAAGCCTCCCCCTTTTTCCTCCGAACATAACGATAGTCATTATGGCCAAACAGTTCTATTTTTGTTTCATCAGACCAGAGGACATTTCTCCAAAAGTACGATCTTTGTCCCCATGTGCAGTTGCAAACCGTAGTCTGGCTTTTTATAGTGGGTTTGGAACAGTGGCTTCTTCCTTGATGAGAGGCCTTTCAGGTTATGTCGATATAGGACTCGTTTTACTGTGGATATAGATACTGGCTATTCTCGCATGGAATAGCCATTTCTCAGAACATGAATAGACTGACGAGTTTCAGAAGAAAGTTCTTTGTTTCTGGCCATTTTGAGCCTGTAATCAAATCCACAAATGCTGATGCTCCAGATACTCAACTAGTCTAAAGAAGGCCAGTTATTTTGCTTCTTTAATCAGGACAACAGTTTTCAGCTGTGCTAACATAATTGCAAAAGGGTTTTCTAATGATCAATAAGCCTTTTAAAATTATAAACTTGGATTAGCTAACACAATGTGCCAATGGAACACAGGAGTGATGGTTGCTGATAATGTAGATATGTCATAAAAAAAATCAGCCGTTTCCAGCTACAATAGTCATTTACAACATTAACAATGTCTACACAATTCTGATCAATTTCATGTTATTTTAATGGACCATTTTTTAATTTTCTTTCAAAAACAAGGACATTTCTAAGTGACCCCAAACTTTTGAATGGTAGAGAGAGAGAGAGAGAGAGAGAGAGAGAGAGAGAAAGAGAAAGAGAGAGAGAGAAAGAGAGAGAGTTGAAGAGGGCAGTCCATAAGCGCAGATGAAGGGTATCAAGGATCTGGAAAGTTTCTGTAAGGAGGAATGTCTAAGAACCCTCCCAATGTGTACTCCGATCTCATAAAACATTTTAGAAAAAGGCTCAGTGTCGTTGTCCTCGCAAGGTGAGTGTATTGGAGTACTGAAAACAAGGGTACCAATAATTTTGACCCCTTTGTTTTTAATTTTATTCTTTATTACTTGTTAAACAAAATCTAAATTATATTAGTATAAAATAACATAATTTCCTCATTTTTGTATACAATATAGCTCAGTATTTGTATTTTTGTTCAGTCTTTTTTGCTTATCTTTACCAAGGGTGCCAATAATTTTGGACCCCACTGTATATGAATGAATATAAATTACAAATACCGTTGTACTATCCAAGTTTTATTATTAAATTGACATCCACATGAAGCTTGAATTAAAATTTGAAGGACACCGAAGTTTCTCAGAAATACATGCTGTGTTGATGTGGTCAAGTCATTATGATAGGGATATTCATGCTCACCATAGTTTTCTGCCAACTAAAATATCATGACAATATTTCCATCAAAAGACTGTGGCTTCTTTCCATTCAGAACTACCAAAGCATTTAATAATTTATTGAGACTTCATCTGTCTCAGCATTGATGTTTTTCTCATCCTTTGCTCTCCTTATTTATCTTTCCCCTTTCTCTCTACTTATATCCTAACATCTTAAATACTTCCCATACAATGGGATCTTTCATTGAAAACACCTGTATAGACTGAGAAAACAAGCAGGTCTATGCTATCTGATGGTTCTACCATCCCAGTGTCCCTGCACATACTCTGTTCCAAGACAATCAAACTGAGTGCACTACATTTCCTGCCTATAGTTCCCATGGGTGGGAAGGTAACCAGCAATATCCAATATCAAACCCCTGTAGCCTATGTGAAGTCCACAGGCTATCGTCCTGTTTGAATACATAAACTGCGTCTTTTCTAACTACCTTCCTTGAAGTAATCACTGATCTGACGTGACTAGATAGGTGTAAGCAAGCTTTCCACTGCAATGCTTTCACCAATTATTTAATGTCAGATCAGTGATTACTTAAAGGAAGGGATGACAGAATGCATTTTATGAGTCTTCCAACAGGGCCTATATATATAATCCTCGGAGCTCTCCCTTAGTGCATAAAGAAGGCTGGATGTCTCATGTTGGTTCACGTTGTGTTTCCATCATGAGCGAAACCAATACTTGGGTGGTGCAATCAGTGTAATATGATAGCTGACTAACACGTTAGCCATCGCTTGGTTGATAGGGCAGTCGCCACAGCGTCTGTGCTCAGGCACGTACACACAAGCACGCGTGCACCCACCCACACACACAGACACACATACATTTGAGTGCACCACACACGCACACACACCTCGCCCCCGGTGATATTGAGAAGCCATGTCGCGGGCTGTTCACATGTTTTGACGAGGAGGGTCCGTGTCATGACTGGTTCACGTGTTGTTTTGATCCCAACTGTCGGGGCCCAGTGAGCACAGCTGGCCAGGGTGGCTGAGAGTGGGTACACAGGGAGTTGAAGGACATGGATCCCTGCCAACGCATTTTATACATAGCACACATAGTACAGCTGAGAATTAGGGATAGGGGGCCCTTGCCCCACCACCACAGCCCACCTCCTCCATCTGCCTGCCTAGTGCTGCCTAGGGCTGCCTGTCTCTGGCTTCGCCTCCACATAGCCAGCTCTCTGACAGCCCTGTACCAAGCTACTCCCCTCCCTATCCCCTTGCTACCGCTTCTCTCTACTTTGCTTTGCTTTGCTCTTTTTCGTTAATGACAGGAACACAGTGGTGTGAAGGCTCACTGTATTTCTTAGGGATGTCAAAGTAATGGGAGATCACCAAGCTTTTACAATCGTTGAGGGGAAGACATATTTTCTCCCTCCCGGTGTGTAATTTAGTTCCTGTTCAGAAAGGAGAGGAAAGAACCCAGAAGAGGTCACAAGTCTCACTGTGGTAATAATTAATAACTTCCTCTCCGTGTTTGCATTTACAAAGATACGTACTCCACACACAGAGACGCATACAAAGCTCTCCCTCGCCCTCTGTTTGGCCTATATCGTCCTGATTCCTGCTTGCAAGCAAAAACTAAAGCAGAAAGTACTAGTGACTCACTCAATATGGAACTGGTCAGATGACGCAGATGCTAAGCTACAGGACTGTTTTGCTAGCAGAGACTGGAATATGTTCCGGGATTCTTCCGATGGCATTGAGGATTACACCACATCAGTCACTGGCTTCATCAATAAGTGCATCGATGACGTCGTCCCCACAGTGACCGTATGTATATACCCCAACCAGAAGACATGGATTACAGGCAACATCTGCACTGAGCTAAAGGGTAGAGCTGCCACTTTCAAGGAGCGGGACTCTAACCCGGACACTTATAAGAAATCCCTCTATGCCCTCCGATGAACCATCAAACAGGCAAAGCGTTAACATAGGACTAAGATCGAATCGTACTCGTCGGATGTGGCAGGGCTTGCAAACTATTACAGACAACAAAGGGAAGCACAGCTGTGACCTGCCCAGTGACACAAGCATACTCTATGCGCGCTTCGAGGCAAGCAACACTGAAGCATAAATGAGAGCAACAGCTGTTCCGGACGACTGTGTGATCATGCTCTCTGTAGCCGATTTGAGTAAGACCTTTAAACAGGTCAAAATTCACAAGGCCGCAGGGCCAGACGGATTACCAGGACGTGTACTCTGAGCATGTGCTGACCAACGGGCAAGTGTCTTCACTGAAATTTTCAACCTGTCCCTGACCGAGTCTGTAATACATGTTTCAAGCAGACCACCATAGTCCCTGTGCCCAAGAACACCAAGATAATCTGCCTAAATGACTACTGACCCATAGCACTCACGTCCGTAGTCATGAAGTGCTTTGAAAGGCTGGTCATGGCTCACATCAACACCATTATCCAAGAAACCCGAGACCCACTCCAATCTGCATACCACCCCAACAGATCCACAGATGACGCAATCACTATTGCACTCTACACAGCCCTTTCCCACCTGGACAAAAAGGAACACCTACGTGAGAATGCTATTCATTGACTACAGCTCAGCATTTAACACCATAGTACCCTCAAAGCTCATCACTAAGCTAAGGACCGTGGGACTAAACACCTCCCTCTGCAACTGGATCCTGGACTTCCTGACGGGCCGCCCCCAGGTGGTAAGTGTAGGTAACAACACATCTGCTATGCTGATCCTCAACACTGGGACCCCTCAGGGGTGTATGCTCAGTCCCCTCCTGTACTCCCTGTTCACCCATGACTGTATGGCCAAGCAAGACTCCAATACCATCATGAAGTTGCCGATGACACAACAGTGGTAGGCCTGATCACCGACAACAATGAGACAGCCTATAGCAGGCCTGGGCAATTCCAGTTCTCGGGGGCCTGATTGGTGTGTTAGCTGGGGCTGCGGCAAATGTGTGACATCAATCAGGTCCCCGAGGACTGGAGTTGCACAGGCCTGACATATAGGGAGCAGGTCAGAGGCCTGGCAGTGTGGTGCCAGGATAACAACCTCTCCCTCAAACAAAGGAGATGATTGTGGACTACAGGAAAAGGAGGGCTGAGCATGCCTCCATTCTCATCGACGGGGCTGTAGTGGAGCAGGTTGAGAGCTTCAAGTTGGCATGGGTCCACATATCCTCAAAAAGTTCCACAGCTGCACTACCCCCAAGCCATAAGACTCCTGAACAGCTAATCAAATGGCTACCTGGCCTATTTGCATTGACCCCCCCCCCCCCCCAATTTTTACACTGCTGCTACTCTCTGTTTAATTATCTATGCATAGTCTCTTTACCTCTACCTACATGTACTACCTCGACTAACCTGAGCCCCAACACATTGACTCTGTACCGGTTCATCGAGTATACATTTTATTGTTGCCCTTTAATTATTTGTTTTTCTATTTGTATTTTATTTGTATTTTTGTATTTTATTTGTAGTTATTTATTGTTTACTTAAGTTTATTTAGTAAATACTTTAACACTTATTTTGGAAATGCTTACTTAACACGTAAGTAAGCATTTCACTGTAAGGTTGTTGTATTCGGCGCATGTGACAAATAACATTTGATTTGATTTAGCTTCCCCTCAATTGTTTTTTTGCCATTTATCTCTCTCTATCTGGGCTCGTAACATGTTTTGGTAGTTAACAACAACTTTGGAATTGGGCATCCGTCTCAACTCGCCCCTCATTCTACTCTCCTCCCCAGGTTATAAATCATACATCCTGTTTCTTCCCAGCCAAAACAAGCAACAGGAATGGATAAGCAACGTCCAAAACGAATATGCACCGCGTTAGTTTCATTGCACTCTTTAATCGGAACAGTTGGCAATGTAAATGTCAACGTCAGCCCTTGTCAGGTATCACTAATCAGCTGTGAGGTGATAACGTTCAGCGAGAGTCCTCCGGTCCGCCTTTCATCCTTCCCAAAAGCCGCTATAAATAAAAGCAGGTTACCAAGTATGGGCTGACTGACGACTGACTCATGCACATTCTCTGTGCTGCGACTGGCCTAGCTTCCCTTATAGCTGTCATGAAAAGCCCCTTTATATCATCTTAGCGTGCCGCCAGAGCTACAGGAGTTACCGCTAAAGACACCCCCAGTCAGCCGCCAGTGATATCTATGATGGCCCTAGATCTGTATGGGGAAAAGGGTGGTGGGTGGTGGTGTTTTCTCCTTTATCTCTCTTCGCGCTAAGTGCCATGCGGCCTTAATACAGCTAATTAAACGTTTTAATCAAGGAATGCGTTGGTATTAATACCGATCATTGGCTGGGGAGAGAGTGTTAGCCCTCTCGTGATTATTCCTGCTCCGCCAGAGCTGTCACTCTCCACTCTCCAACCGCAGTCATCCCATCAGCCACTGCTGCTGCTGCTGCATGCCGCTGGGTGGGAAGACCAGTAAAAAGCGAGCTAAAGCCATCCTCAGACTTATAATTAATCTCTTGTCGACTTCTATTGACACATCCACTCTCTGATTAAATAATTACCTAAGCGCCATAAGCCGCTCTGATTGAGTCATAAGCCTGAATGGGCTGTTACATGCAATGGTCACCTCCTTGGGTATGATAAGCTCATCGTTTGCATGCCAGGCAGGCAAGAGCTGCATTCTCTCTCTCTCCATCTGTCTGCTCTGGTTTCGGGGTCTGCAGTTTTGGGTTGCAGTGTTGTTGTTTATACCTCCTCTACAAGATCTTACTTGACTCAGACACAGACACACACGGACACACATACAGACACACACATACACACACACCCTCCCCAACCAAACACATTCCGGAACCTGTCACTGGGGTTACACACCATCTGAACCTCCTCTGCTCTCCTGACCCCTTGACAGGTACATGGTGGAACTCTGAGAGAGAGGAGAGATCTGGGATGGGCCCTCTCCAAAGGTACCTGTCTACTCCTTCTGATTCCTCTTGGCTCCTGGGGACGTCTCAGCCTCCAGCATGCCTCTCCCAGAAAGCCATAACTCTCCTTTTCAGGAAGTGAGCTGTGCATGGAGTGCTCTCTGCATCTGTCTGGGAGAGAAACGGGGGAACAAGAGGTCAGACAAACCTGGGACCACTTCTACCATGCATTATGGATGATGGCTAGCATGTGCTTGAATATTTACATTTGTCTAAAGGTGATGCAAATAGGGAAAAACTAAGTTGAGACTGAGAGAGTGCTATGTTTGTCTGACAACAAAGGTTCCCTCACAAACAGTTAGGCATTGTGCCAATCTTGAACATAAAAAGAAACATGATTGGTACACCTTAGTTTATCATTTGCATGGAGGCATTGATTTAATCAAGGACTAAAATGAGTGTATTCATACTATGACTACAAACACCAGGATGCTTTATCCTTCACTGTACCATTAAAACGTTCTGCTTTTTAACCAGATCAATATGTTTTTCTCCTCATCTCTTCCTGATGTATATGGATCCTATATCCCCTCTCTAGTATCTGTTGAGGCCTTGGAGGAGCCCTGAAACAACATGTCATATAGGAATATTAACAATATGCTCTCACGAAGCTGTGTTAAAAGCTTTGGGGGTGATCCCTGTAAACTCTCCCAACAATTATAGGCATTTAATTAAGAGGTTGTTTGTGATTTCTATGAGATGAAATTAGCACGTGTGACGCAATTGTTAAATCATGGGCAGTGGCGCCGGCCCCAGAGATAGAGATGAATTGGAGTGGGTTGGACAGTCACTTGATAATTTTGACAATGGGGTTGGGGGTATCATCCATCACTCAAACGGCGTACATTAAAGTTTTGACAGGTAGAGGTCATTGCAATGGGGCAGAAGCCAGAGGAGATGGATGCCTTTAATTCGGGTAATGAAGAGTTAACCATCTTAGCAGAGCGAGGAGAAGCAGTAAATGGGCAAGCCAATTCCTCTCTGTCTAAATGGGGAGCCATTGGAACACAATACAGTGATTGACAACGAGCCCCTTCGACATAATTCCCAGCAGACAGTTCACTTAAATTCCATCCCTTGTTAATCTCAGATATAATGAATTGCAAAACTAAGGTTAAACGTGCCAGCGTGAATTCATTATTGCTAATAGATTAGTCCATAAGATGATTTACTGTAAGTCTTTTTCATTAACGTGAATGGTGCCTTGACTTAACGGAGGTCCTCTTGGCCTGTCCATTCCGACCATCAATCTCTTGGCTGTGGTCAATGTCCTCCTTTATGTGACCTCTCTTCGCTTTACTATGGAGATGAAGAATGGAAATATGTTGGAGCCTTTGACCCCACTAGAAAAATTATGATTCTGTTTTGAGTGCGCCGAACAAGACCCCGCTTTATCGTTTCCTCTGAAAATTATATTCATTCCGGCCTGTCATTCATGTTGACCCTGTCTTATTGTTCTGGGCTTAATGGTTTGCACCTAGCGAAGATAACGCTTAATACTTTTCTGTCGACCAGAAAAGACCACATCGTCTTTAAAACACCAGCGGGATGATTTCTGCATACCGTGTTCATATATATACTTACATTTAACGTGTGTCATCTATAAGTCTATGCTGGGGAAAGCTCCGCCTTATCTCAGCTCACTGGTCACGATAACAACACCCACCCGTAGCACGCGCTCCAGCAGGTATATCTCACTGGTCATCCCCAAAGCCAACACCTACTTTGGCTGCCTTTCCTTCCAGTTCTCTGCTGTCAGTGACTGGAAGGAATTGCAAAAATCGTTGAAGCTGGAGACTTATATTTCCCTCACTAACATTAAACATTAGCTATCTGAGCAGCTAACCGATCGCTACAGCTGTACATAGCCCACCCAATCTACCTACCTCATCCCCATACTGTTTTTATTTAATTTTCTGCTCTTTTGCACACCAGTATCTCTACTTGCACATCATCATCTGCTCATCTATCACTCCAATGTTAATCTGCTAAATTGTAATTACTTCGCTACTATGGCCTATTTATTGCCTTACCTCCTCACGCCATTTGCACACACTGTATATAGACTTTCTTTTTTTCTATTGTGTTATTGACTGTATGCTTTTTTATTCCATGTGTAACTCTGTGTTGTTGTTTGTGTCGCACT
This sequence comes from Salmo trutta, assembly GCF_901001165.1. Taxonomy (NCBI): domain Eukaryota; kingdom Metazoa; phylum Chordata; class Actinopteri; order Salmoniformes; family Salmonidae; genus Salmo; species Salmo trutta. The sequence goes on along the minus strand of NC_042981.1, from coordinate 39,299,473 downwards.
GCTTTGGTTTATCTTGGCCAGGTCGCAGTTGTAAATGAGAACTTGTTCTCAATTAGCTAACCTGGTTAAATAAAGGTGAAATAAAAAATAAAATAAAAATGTAGTACCTCATTCATTAAGGAAAGGATAGGCCCCAATAACCTTTTATTCATATTTCAGTAAAAATTCCCAAAATATAGCTCTGAGGGCTCTGCTGTATAACATTACTAGTACTTTGTGGGTGAGGCAACTCTCCCTCTGCTTGGAGAGGAATGCTTAGAGGATTGCAATGCATACAGTGTGTCAGCCTATTAGAAGTATACAGCCCTGAGCACTGTGGCTTACACCCAATTTGCTTGACTGAAAATTCTATATAGATATTACATTAACGTGTCACAGTTTTTCACCATGTGTGTATGTCTATGTGTGTGTCTGTGTGTGTGTGTGTGTGTGTGTGTGTGTGTGTGTGTGTGTGTGTGTGTGTGTGTGTGTGTGTGTGTGTCTACCAGTGTGCATACAGCCTGAATGTGTTTGTGTGCTTATATGTGACTTACAGGCTGTAAGGCTGCCAGCGAGAGGAGACAGCAGCACATTGGATGTGATCTGATGACTGACAGTTTGGTTACATGGTCTAATGACAGGTTTTAAAGCTAGGGCTACCACTAATTGGGGTGATGTGTCCATCCCCATGTCCCCCCAAGCTGTGACTAGTGAGATTATGCATGATTAAGGTTTGGCGGTCCATTGGCTTTAAGATCTCCCAGCATTTAGTCTCAAAGGTAAAATTAGGCCTTACCCAGTGATTGACAGAGAGGGATCATCCAGGTCATATCCTGTAGATATCTCTATATAGGACAGTGTGAGAAGCTGTTAAAAGCTCTAAATGTAGCTACCTCTCCTGCTGTGAGGTGGTTGGTGGTTGATTCCCAAGCATAGTGTTGAACGTTATAGATCGCCAGTGAGACCATGTGTTGAGTCTAAGAGCCAATGTAATATTTATGCAATCAGCTTGTTATATAAAACAGTTCAGGAACGATTCCTGTGGATATTTTTCAAGTTCTTCTGCTCCAACCTATTTGGGAGAAAAGGAGGAGCTGTTGTATAAAGCAAATTTTATTTTGGGCTAACAATTTAGTGTACCACACAAAGTGCACTATTATTGATTAACGAGCTGTGGTGTGATCATAACAACATACAGGACAACATACAGGAACTCAAGTCCTTTTGTTCACCTGACCTAGAATTCCTTACAATCAAATGCCGACCACATTATCTACCAAGAGAATTCTCTTCGATTATAATCACAGTCGTGTATATCCCCCCCAAGCAGACAACGACTACCTCCCCGTAGCACTCACTTCCGTCATAATGAAGTGCTTTGAGAGACTAGTCAAGGATCCCTACCTGACACCCAAGACACACTCCAATTTGCTTACAGCCCCAATAGGTCCACAGACGACGCAATCGCAATCACACTGCACACTGCCCTAACCCATCTGGACAAGAGGAATACCTATGTAAGAATGCTGTTCATCAACTACAGCTCAGCATTTAACACCATAGTACCCTCCAAACTCGTCATTAAGCTCGAGACCCTGGGTCTCGACCCCGCCCTGTGCAACTGGGTCCTGGACTTTCTGACGGGACGCCCCCAGGTGGTGAGGGTAGGAATCAACATCTCCTCCCCGCTGATCCTCAACACAAGGCTGCGTTCTCAGCCCTCTCCTGTACTCCCTGTTCACCCATGACTGGGTGGCCATGCACGCCTCCAACTCAATCATCAAGTTTGCAGACGACACTACAGTGGTAGGCTTGATTACCAACAACGACGAGACGGCCTACAGGGAGGAGGTGAGGGCCCTCGGAGTGTGGTGTCAGGAAAATTACCTCACACTCAACGTCAACAAAACAAAGGAGATGATCGTGGACTTCAGGAAACAGCAGAAGGAGCACCCCCCTATCCACATCGACGGGACAGTAGTGGAGTAGGTGGAAAGTTTTAAGGTCCTCGGCGTACTCATTACGGACAAACTGAAATGGTCCACCCACACAGACAGCGTGATGAAGAAGGCTCAACAGCGCCTCTTCATCCTCAGGAGGCTGAAGAAATTTTGCTTGTCACCAAAAACACTCCCAAACTTTTACAGATGCACAATCGAGAGCATCCTGGTACGGCAACTGCTCCGCCCACAACCGTAAGGCTCTCCAGAGGGTAGTGAGGTCTGCACAACGCATCACCGGGGGCAAACTACCTGCCCTCCAGGACACCTACAGCACCCGATGTCGAAGGAAGGCCAAAAAGATCATCAAGGACAACAACCACCCGAGCTACTGCCTGTTCACCCCGCTATCATCCAGAAGACGAGGTCAGTACAGGTGCATCATAGCTGGGACCGAGAGACTGAAAAACAGCTTCTATCTCAAGGCCATCAGACTGATAAACAGCCATCACGAACATTGAGTGGCTCCTGCCAACATACTGACAACAAATCTTTAGCCACTTTAATAATAAAAAAATTGGATGTAATAAATGTATCACTAGTCATTTTAAACAATGCCACTTTATATAATGTTTACATACCCTACATTACTCATCTCATATGTATGTACTGTACTCTATACCATCTACTGCATCTTGCCTATGCTGTTCAGCCATCACTCATCCATATATTTATATGTACATATTCTTATTCATTCCTTTGTTGTTGTGAAATTGTTAGATTACTTGTTAGATATTACTGCATGGTCGGAACTAGAAGCACGAGCATTTCGCTACACTCGCATTAACATCTGCTAACCATGTGTATGTGACCAATAAAATTTGATTTGATTTGATTAATTGATAAGCTTTGTTAATGAGGTGTCAATTATGAGTGGTTCCTCTTCAGGTTCAACAGGAGGGCTAGATGTTCTGTGCATTTTATCCCTGAAAGTATCTTCAAGACTAAATTTAAAAAATGTATTTGCATCAAAGTGTTAGACATATTTTGCCACAACAATTGTATTAAACTTCAGGGGATAGGAATTCCTAAGTGTGGGGATTTGTGGACTTGTTTAGGCCTCAGCATCATCAACTGGGACTCATAACATGACTTCACTGGAAATAATCATATGTTTAACCCTGGAAAAGAATCAACTCAAAATGTGAATATTTATTGAACACAGATGTTTATTGCTACTTTTCATGAGGAAAGCCCCGAGCACCAACTACGAGCCTCTTGGGTCATTACACCATTAAACAGTACTGTGGTCACATTGAACACATTAGCTAGAAAAACACATTCACATTTAAACAATTTCCGTTGTCAGGAGTTTAAATGATCAAAAGTGGATGAAGCTAATCCCCTTTTTTCCCTTGTTAGAATATGTAGTTTCCACAAAACCCTCTCCTGAGTTTTCATTTGTAAAGAGAAAGAGAGAGAGCTAGCTGAGAAGCTAAAGGTGCAGGAAGCGGTATCTTGTTAAACTGAATTGTCATGTCTGCTTGACAGACACTTATAATGAGATTAGCATGCAGATATCTGGAATAAGAGAAGTTGGTAATCCGCTCACACTTTTATTACAAATCTCCATCTCTTGGCTTTCTCAAAAACTGCGCATCCCTTCTTCATTAGCTTCATCAAACTTCGTAACGCGTGTCTTATAATCTCCAGCACTTCTATTGACACAAAAACCTTTCTTGAAAAGTCCCAGAAGTGGGAATTGGCTTTAGGAAAGGGGGATTTCTGATTTCAGGTAGAATTGAACAGTTATTCCCTTTGAACAGCGATGATGTCATCACGTTAACTAACTATCTAGCAATTGAAACTACATTATGCTACATGTCGTCTGTGTTGTCATAAAACTGTTCACCAATGACATACTCCAAATTCAACCTCTACACATCTTTCCTGCCTACCTGACCTCATCCTCTCAATAAAATGACCCAGAATGAGGTCTTGCAACTGGAGACATTTCTTTGGTCTGAAACATTCATTATCAAACTGAATATCAATTTTTTTTTGATAGTTTTTAAGTGCTCTCGCATGGAGACAGATGATCCTTTCCTTTCCTTAACTCTCATCCAATGACCTTTACTGTTCAGATAGAGATAGCTGTCATAACATATTGTGTGGAACTGTGGATGGATTTGCAAAAGAGGACATTTATGAAAATCCGCCTTGAAGCCTGCCTGAGAAATCCTTAAGAGACATGAAGGAAAGGGCAATGTATCGTCCTATGGAGAGGACACATTGAGTGAGGACCTCTGATATGGAAAGGTGGAAAATACCAGTCTATATGTGCATATATAAAACTTAGTCGAATGGAACTGACCCTATAACCATTGAAACCATTCTCTTTAAAATAGTAGCATATTGCGCATATATCTTGTGGAAATTTTTACATAACATGCAGGAAAAACAGGCCATATTATTTGACATCAAATGATGTCCAGCATTAAAAGAAAAACCACTAGGAGACCATCTACTGTGAAAAATATAGATTAATGCACCCTATTCTGTTTACATTTACATCTTTAGAGTGCAAAACAAATATCAACTTTTGACTGATATTCTGAGAATCCAGTTATTGGTTTTCATTTAAATAGGACCCTTCTAGTGATGTCACTCATTTCAATTGAGCTGTTGGTGGGTTGTTTGTCGGCAGGGGTCAGAGCCATTGATTCGCTTTCCCTCTCAGCACATTGATGAAACTCCTCTTTGGAGCTCCCCTGGGAATTCATCTTGTGCTGATAACTTTGAGCAATCTTATCTGGTCAATACTCAAACAAGAGTGAATGCTCAGATTGTCCTTTCAGGTGTTTGTCTCAATTTTAGGTCTATTTTGTTTTTGTTGTTCTCAAGGTTACAGCCTGCACCCTGAATAGTTACTAAAGTATGTTGATGTGTTTTTGATTGTTTATCCTGATTCCAATCCCATGTCATTATTTGTGGTCATTTTCTTCTGAGTTTCATTCTTGTTAAAGACACCCGCTTTAGATGCGGCTCTCTCAGTATTAAGATTTTTATTAGCAAAATGATTATATATTTCCAGTTTTGTCAATTATTAATGTGTGGGGATATACCTAAAATGCATGTTGTTGCAGTATGTTCAATCATGTGGTGTAACATTACTCATTAAAGAATCCAATAAATAAGTAAATTGTTTCATAAACTGATTATAAGCAACATCTCTCTTGTTTTGATGCTGGAGTTGAGCATTTGATCCAAGTCCCATGCAGTAGTTTCTATACTTTGTGTTTTACATTTTCTTATTTGTTTGGTTTCTACAACAACTCATATAGCACCATGCAATAACAACACTCGCCTATAAAAACTGCATTCAGAAAGTAACTTTTTTTTATTTACATACTTTGTTCATTGTGGGCTCATATAAAACTTGATCAAATGGTTCACGTACAATGTCAGTACATGGGTGAAATGAATTAAACTGAAAACAAACAATTCACACCACACACAGCAGGCAAGTCAGTTAAGAACACATTCTTATTTACAATGACAGCCTAGGAACAGTGGGTTATCTGCCTTGCTCAGGGGCAGAATGACAGATTTTTACCTTGTCAGCTAAGGGATTTGATCTAGCAACCTTTCGGTTACTGGCCCAACACTCTAACGTATGCTAGGCCTTTGATACAGGCAGTCAGATAGCCCATTGCATCTTGGGGGCCAACAGTAGTCATGTGACCCCAATAGTGTGTCATTGCTTGTGTAGCCTACAAAACTAAATCAACAGATATACAGTAACATGACATGAATACTTACAAGAAATGATACATAACATTTCAAGAACCTGCAGCATCTGCATATTATCAAAAAAGTGTAATAATAATGATGTACACCATATTCATTCATTCATTATAAAAGAAATACATAAATATATATTGCTACCAAATGTTGAGTCTAATTTGGGGTTATTTAGAACCACTAATGACAGGAGGTAGAGGACCTAACATAGTGTTGCGTGAGCTTAGCCCGAAGGCCGTCGATTCTGAGGGACTGCTTTGAACTGTCACAATTGGGCTTGTGGTACAAAGATCATAAACCAGTAAAACATCAGAGTACAGGATATGTCTGAGAGTCACTAACCACATTGGAGGCCCCTCTGCTCTCTTCTCCGCTCCACACTGACTGGCCTGTAATAAACACAATCTTATCTAACTGAAGAGGACATGCATGGGCTGGTCAGGCTCACGGCTTGACTCGAAACAGTCCTGCACTTCTTAGAAATCATGATTTGCAGCCGCCTGCTAAAAATGTTATAAACAAATCACAAATGACACACTGTCAGTATTGGTCAGTAAAATCTTATGCCACAATCTTCTTAAAGGGAATTAAAACAAACTTCCCTAACTGGAAATCAACTAAAATATATTACATTTGTAAAAAACCGTAACAAAGAGTTGTTTCATACATACTCTCCACACAAGTAAAACTTCTGAAAGTGAAAAAACTTTTCCTAAACTTTCCTTACTAAGAGAGAGAAGGGAGCCTGACCTGCAGCCATACAATCCATCAGCATTTGTCCCAGTCTCTAGACTAAACATACTCTCATTACACACAGCCTTACACAGCGCTAGGGGCCCTGAAGGGATTCTCAATAATGTTTATTAGCCCAAGACAGTGTACACAAATCGTCGCCTGTACAATACAGTAAACACAATTTGTTATGTTGATTTATAATTAAAGGACCTCAGCAAGCACAGCTTACAGGATGACAACAGGTGACGTGACAGTGCGCTTAGGAACTTAAGCTATGACTGCTCTGCAATGATCTCACCACGTCCCACACCCTCTCTGGATTCCCCTAGCCTTGATTAGAGTTGAGCTGGTGTAATGTCAAGGAAGGCTGTATGCTGAAAAAAGAACCTCAACATGTTTTCTTAGTGAATTCCAACAGTGGCTTACTGTGGCTCACTGTACGATGCAGGCCTACTACTCTAGAGCAATTCCCTCAAGTGTATGGGTGTGTTTTATCATTGTGGTTTTACATTTAACAGTGTAGGTTACCTCTAAATTATAAATCAAGAAATGCATGGGGCACTCCTGAGTGGCTGGCCTCTGAGCTGAGGGAGTGTTTTGCAAGGGCAAGTGCACACATGATTCAGGCCGAGGTTGGCCCTTGATTGTGTTTGTGTGCTTTGTGCAACAAACATTCCAGGGAGTGCTTAGCGTCAGCAGTTTACATTCATGAAAAGATACTCCAGTCTCAAGTATCTGCTAAGCATCAGGACTTTGAGAGAGGGGCGACATCAAGGAGGTCAACAAAGAATATGACACCCTGGAGATACATTTGCATTGACTCGAGAATGTTAGACAACAACATGGCAAAATAGGTCTCTGTCCTTGGGCCCAACACATAAAGTGGTAAAACATCGGGTTACTTGCGTAACCCCGGTTCTATGATAATATAAGTGAGACGTCTCACAATGGGATTCGCTCAGCGGATCACTGACGGCTCGAGGAGCCAAGCACTTCACGTTTGTTGGAGACAGACAGGTCAAGTGGCAAGTGAGGTGAGTTCCAGTCCTTATAAGGTGCCACTCACCCACCCATTGGTCATTCTCAAGCAAGCCTCTCTTTATTGAGCTCTTGGGAGCAGGGAAATGCAGTGAGACATCTCACTCATATTATCATAGAATCAAGGTTATGCAAGTAACACTAAGTTCTATTTCTAATACTCGTTTCGATGTATCACAATGGGATATGGCCAACTCCCATATCACAGACATGCTCTCCGAAGCCAGAAGTCGTCCCAACAGCATCACCCCTCAGAGGCTCTTACAATGTGGAAAATACGCTCCAACAAAGATGCAGTGACATACAGTCGGTAAAACCTCATAAATGTATGAGGGGTGACCCAATATGCTTCCTCGCAAATCTTTTGAAAAGAGATGTCTTTGAACAGTGCTCAAGAGGTAGTCATACCTCTGGTGGAATGAGCCCTCAGGCCCTCCGGAGGCTGTAAACCTTTGCTATTATAAGCCAATATAATATCCAATGGGATAGCCATTGAGTAAAGAGGGACCCACCCTTGCAGGGGGGCGCCCAAGACACGCAGAGTTGGTCGCTGTTACGCCATGTTCTCATTCTATCCAAGTAGATGCGCAAAATGCGTACGGACATAAATGGTGGAGACGCTCTTCTTCCACAGAAGTGAAGGGCGGTGGGTGGAAAGACATAAGCTCTAAGACGAGACAATTGTAATTGTCGCTGACGTTAGGCATAAAGACGGGGTTGGTTAACAATGTTACCTTGGACAACGCCGGAGAAAATTGTAGGCACGAATGGTGGACTGACAGTGTGCGCAGCTCACTCACTCACTTTGCAGATGTAAGGGAAATCAGCAAAGCTTTCCAGTGGCTCAAAAGGTTTTTGAGAAATCGTCTCAATCACAATAGACAGATCCCAAGATGGGGCTAAAAGCTTGTAAACTGGGTGTATAGAGGGTGTTTCCCTAGTGTTTTTTTGTCAAAGCCTATATGACAGGCTGAGAAAGCGGCTAAAAAGACCTTAACAGTGGAGAACTGTCAAAAAGGTCCTGCAAGAAGCATAAAACCTTGGACACAGAGCATTGTTAAGGAATTATCTGTTTCCGGTCACACCACTTCTCAAAAACAAACCACTTGTTTCCATAGAGTTAACATGTAGAAGGGGCTCTTGCACTTTGGATATTCTCAATGACTCTGAGAGGCAAGCGTGTCATATTCGGATTTATCCTCTCACAGGCCAGGCCCAGAGGACCATGGTTTCTGGGCGAGGGTGGAAAATCTCTCCGTTCATCCAGGTCAAAAGATTTCTGCGTAACGATAGTTGCGAGGGCTCGTCCTGGCCATCGAGGAGCTACCACGATGAGGAATATCCCTCACTCTGTTCAGAGTGGTGAGTATCAAGCATAGAGGAGGAAAAGCGTAGAAATAGCGCATCACCTCTTGCCAAGGTTGTGCCAGCATGTCCAATTCCATTGGTGCGTTTCCTGCAATCGCAAAGAACAATGGACAGTGCGTGTCTTTGTGCGATGTGAAGAGATCTACGGTGGCTACACTATATATCTCCTAGATCTGGCTCACCACCTGTGGATGGAGTCTCCTATCCCCGTAACAGCGATTTCCTCTGGACAACAAGACCCCTCCTCCATTCAGTACATCCAGGACAAGTGTTGTGTGTAATGAGAGGTGTACCCTGCTCCACAGAATAGTCTTGACATATCACACCCTGATCTGTTTCACCTGTCTTGTGCTTGTCTCCACCCCCCACCAGGTGTCTCCTATTTTTTGCCATTATCCCCTGTGTATTTATACCTGCATTTTATGTTTGTCTGTTGCCAGTTCAACTTGTTTTGCCAGGTCTTACCAGCGTGTTAACCGTTTCTCCAGTTCTCAAATTCTTGTTTTCTAGTCTTCCCGGTTCCGACCTTTCTGCTTGCCCTGAGCCTGCCTGCCTTTCTGTCCCTTTTTGACTCTGCCTTGGACTATAAACCTCTGCCTGCCCTCAACCTGCCCTTTTGCCTGCCCCCTGGTTATAATAAATATTCTGAGAACCGAACCATCTCCTGTGTTTGCATCTGGGTCATATCCTGAGTTGTGATTTTCAGCTAGTTTGTGTAGGTGCAGAGAGCGAGTGACAATATCAAAGGAAGGGCAGAAAGTGTATCACTGAATGAAACACTGTCAGCAGTACAAGATGCATTTATATGAGCTTGGCCGAGCTGTGGGGACAACAATCTGTTTATTGCTCTTCCCTCGTGAACTGAAGGGCAGGGTTTAGTAGCACAGATGTACTTCCGGGAGCAAAGTCTGTGCTCCACCTGAGAGAGGGCAGGCCAGGACATGGAATGAACAATTGGCTGCCGCTCTCTGTTGCTGGGAACGTACCCCTAGGTCGGATACCCCTTCTTTCCCCCAGGGGAATTAGGTGGGCGGGACCTCGATGCAGCAGCAGTGAAGGACCGCTTGTCCCCTGTTGGCCTCTGTTAGGAGGCAGCCTTTTGGATCACTGTAATTGCAGAAAATACTGGTGCCAGCGGGTTGCCCTCTTCCTACCGCCAAGTCTTGGCTCATGGAGGGTGAGACCTGTTTGCCACGGATCTGCGGGGTAAGCAGAAGTTAATTGCTTTGACTTCCTTCTTACGAAGTTCACACATCTGTCGCATGGTGGCGACAGAAGGCCCAAGCAGTTCCTTCAGTTAGGTAGGAGGGCTTTTCCTTGTCCAAGAGGCTGGACAAGTTGAGTCACAAGGCTCTCTCCCCCACCACAGCAAGGCTCATGGCATCCCCACATCCTTTGCCTAAGAGATTGCCCATCTCCAGTAACAAATTGTCCTGGTAAGCCAACAGTAGGGACGTTATGTTCAACACCCATAAGAGGCCAGTCCTTGTAGCGTTTGGCTTCCTACACGCTGGGACAGCTGGGAGAAATAGTTTTCCTGGGATGGTATGAGAGGGGAGTGGCCTCCTGTCAAACCAATCCTTAGCTAGCAAGCATTCACCTCGCGGCTAGTAGCTTCGCTAGTTAGCACACTGCTAGCCAAAGAAAGTGCAAGCTTTCCTTGTCTCTCGACAAACTAGCATGTCTCTCAATCTTCAAGCTGTGAAGCTAGTGCAGTCAGTCTAGACAACATGGCATGGGTGAGCGTGGATTGAGCTAAACACGAGAGGAGAGTTAGCAATTCTACCCTCCCAGGTAGGAAAGTTTGTTTGGTGTACCTAGCCTTGCGGCAAGTTACCCGGGTTAGCTAAGCCTTCCGGCAAGATCTAGCCCTCTGTAGTGTTGTTAGCTACACGAGGGAAGGGCGCAAGCTATATTACCGTGTTGCAAGTATTGTTTGTGTGGTTAGCCTGTTTTCCAGCAAGCTAGCCAAGTTAAATTAAAGTTTTAAAAGGATTGATAGGTGACAATGTGGTTGGACCATCAAATAATTGGCATATACATTACAAGGGGAAGGATATTGGAAATGTAATCAAAGCTTATTGGATAACTTATTTTTAACCAGGACAGAATCATTTTTAACTGACTTTTTCCAACATAGCATAGAGTGCATTCGGAAATTATTCAAACCCCTTGACTTATTCTTATTCTAAAATTGATTAAAATGTTTTTTTCCCTCATCAATCTACACACAATACCCCATAATGACAAAGCAAAATCAGGTTTATAGAAATGTTTGCTAACTGAAATATCACATTTACATAAGTATTCAGACCCTTTACACAGTATTTTGTTGCAGCACCTTTGGCAGCGATTACAGCCTCAAGTCTTCTTGGGTATAACTCTAAAAGCTTGGCACACCTGTATTTGGGGAGTTTCTCCCATTCTTCTCTGCAGATCCTCTCAAGCTCTGTCAGGTTGGATGGGGAGCGTCGCTGCACAGCTATTTTCAGGTCTTTCCAGAGATGTTTGATCGGGTTCAAGTCCAGGCTCTGGCTGGGCCACTCAAGGACATTCAGAGACTTGTCCCGAAGCAACTCCTGCGTTATCTTGGCTGTGTGCTTAGGGTCGGCGTCCTTTTGGAAGGTGAACCTTCGTCCCAGTCTGAGGTCCTGAGCAGGTGTTCATCAAGGATCTCTCTGTACTTTGCTCTGTTCATCTTTCCCTCGATCCTAACTAGTCTCCCAGTCCCTGTTGACGAAAACATCCCCACAGCATGATGCTGCCACCATCATTCTTTACCATAGGGATGGTGCCAGGTTTCCTCCAGACGTGTTGCTTGGCATTCAGGCCAAATCTTGGTTTCATCAGACCAGAGTATCTTGTTTCTCATGGTCTGATAGCCCTTTAGGTGCCTTTTGTCAAACTCCAAGCGGGCCGTCATGTGCATTTTACTGAGGAGTGTCTTCTGTCTGGCCACTCTACCATAAAGGCCTGATTGGTGGAGTGATGCAGAGATGGTTGTCCTTCTGGAAGGTTCTCCACAGAGGAAGTCTGGAGCTCTGTCAGGCGTGTGCCTTTACAAATCATGCCCAATTAATTGAATTTACCACAGGTGGACTCCAATCAAGTTGTAGAAACATCTCAAGGATAATCAATGGAAGCAGCATGCACCTGAGCTCAATTTCAAGTCTCATAGAAAAGGGTCTGAATACTAACGTAAATAAGGTATTTCTGTATTTATTTATTAATAATTATTTAAAATTAACAGCTGCACAGCAAGACTCATGTGGTGGCCAAATGACAGAGGAGGAATTTCTGGATGCAATTAAAGCCTTTAAGTTTTGGAAAACTCCAGGGCTGGATGGGATACCAGCTGAGTTATGTCAAACCTTTTTTTATGTTCTCAGAGGACCGTTATTAGCCTGTTTTAACCACTCCTCTAAAAATGGTAGATTATCAGATACTCAACAAGAAGGTCTGATTTCACTATTACTGAAACAGGACCCAAGTGGTAAATATAAAGATCCAGTCCATTTAAAACATTTGGGGGCACTTACACTTCAGTGTCGTGACGCAAGAATTCTAGCAAAATACATAGCGCATAGAATTAAAAAGGTATCGTTGGATATTATTCATCATAATCAGACAGGTTTTTTTTAAATGGACGATACATTGGAGATAATATAAGAGAAGTACTGGAAACAATAGAACACTATGAAAAACCTGGGAAACCAGGCCTGGTATTCATAGCTGACTTTGAAAAGGCATTTGATAAAGTATGACTGGAATTTATATATAATTGCCTGTAATATTTCAATTTTGGAGAATCTCTTATACAATGGGTTAAAGTAATAGTAACCCTAGGTTTAAAATAGTTAATAATGGCTACTACTCTGTAAGGATCTATGTGTAGCTGGTGCAGAGGAATCAGGCGGAGGACAGCAGAGATGAGTAAATAAAAGTAACTTTACTCAAAGTCATCAAAATACAAGAGAATACCAAGCCCACAATACGGACCACAATACAACAAACAATCCCTCACAACCAAACATGGGGAACAGAGGGTTAAATAATAAACAGGTAATTGGGTGAGTGAAACCAGATGTGTAAGACATAGACAAAACAAATGGAAAATGAAAAGTGGATTGGCGGTGGCTGGAAGGCCAGTGACATCGACCACCGAACGCCGCCCGAACAAGGAGAGGAACCGATTAAACTGTCAAGAGGAGTAAAACAAGTTCGTCCACTATCGGCATATCTATTTATTATGGCCATCAACATGCTATTAAAATCAGATCCAACAGTAATATCATGGGGCTAGAAATCCAGGGTTTGCTAGCAAAGGTGTTATTGTACAATGATGATTCATGTTTTCTTTTAAATTGTCACGTCGGACTTGGACTGGCTGATAGGTGGAATCAAGTGCAGGAGACAGAGGTGCTGGAGGTGAGTGTCTTTTAATGATCCTACTCACACACACGCTGAAAAGCACAGGGCGCTACACAAAGTTCCAGTAATAGTTAACTGCGCCCGTACAACACAAAAATACAATTCCTAAGGCAAGGAGCGCAGCCCGGTAAATCTTTATACAAAAACAAAACTGTCGAAATCACACAACATGGACAATAAACAATCCCGCACAAAATCCCAACTGAAAACACACCTTAAATAAGTCCCCACTAATGACATACACAAAACAGGTGCGGAACAGACAGACAAAACTAAACGACAGAAACAACGATCGGTGGCAGCTAATAGGCCGGCGACGACGACCGCCGAGCGCCGCCCGACCGAGGAGGGGCGCCACTTTCGTTGGATCCTGTGACATAAATACCCAATTTGGATCCCTCCATAGCCTCATAGAGGATCTAGATACTTTCTCTAGCCTCTTTGGATTACAACCAAATTATGATAAATGATCCAATATTACATATTGGATCACTAAACAATACAGCTTTTACATTTCCGTGTAGTTTACCAATAAAATGGTCTGACTGTGAAGTGGACACACTAGGTATTCATATCCCGAAGAAAATAAAAATGTCACTACAATATATTTTAATAGAAAGTTAGCAAAAGTTGCTAAGATTTTGCTACCATGGAAAGGAAAACACCTGTCTATTTGTGGAAAAATCACACTGATTACCTCTTTAGTCATATCCCAGTTTACCTATTTGTTTATGGCCCTGCCTACCCCTAACGTCTTGATTTTTAAAAATTATATGAGCAAAAAAATATACATTTATTTGGAATGGCAAACCAGACATAATTAAACGGGCCTATTTAAACAATGAATATGAATTCGGAAGGCAGAAATGACTAAATATTAAAGCATTAGACCTCTCACTAAAGGCTTCAGTCATACAAAAGCTATACTTAAAATCAAACTGGTTCTCTAGCAGATTAGTAAGAATGGCTCACCCCGTGTTCAAGAATGGCCTTTTTCCCTTTATTCAGATTACAATCTCTCACTTTCGGGTATTTGAAAATGAAATAATCAACAACAAAAAATTTGCGACAGAATAAATATTACGACAAATATTAGCGTTAAAATCAAATATACTAATTGATTCAAAAAAATATTGTTTTCAGATTATTCTTTTTTTTTGCGGTATAGTCTTTGTACATTATATTATAAAAATGACTGGTGGAGTTATGTCACACATGCAGCTAACAAAAATATATGGAAATGTCTGCTCTATTCAAAATTACAACCAACTAATTACAGCATTACCGCAAAAATGGAAGAGACAAGTGGAAGGGGAAGAAAGTAAGGAACTTGTCTGCTGGCCCTGTATTAAAGACCAACATTGGTTAAGAAAATTCTGGTCAATAAAAAATACCAGTTTCACTTAAGGACCAAGAAATTGACAGCTGTGCCATCAGTGGCAGTCAGTGCCGTTTAAAATGAGGGAGGACACATTTTTTTTTCATGAGCATGACGTTATTACTATTACAGCATGACTCTCATTCATATTCCACTCACCCAGTTCAATGTAAAAGCGATAGGTTTAGGCTACTACATGATTCTCAAATTTTCCCTATACCCATCATGAGGTTGCTACAACCCAGTTTATGAATGAAAGTTTACAACGTAGGTGCACATATATCGAGAGACAAATTTGAGCAGGATGTTTCAGTAGGCTAAACTAGCTAGCTGCACTTGCTAGCTAAGTAAGTGAAACTGAAAGTGAAAAAAAATGATAATATCTCCATTTTGCTGTTGCTTCTCCTTCATTTTGGAAGAAATTAATTTGTTCAAAACTATTGTCTTTCTCTCTCTGAGCCACCTACTCACCACATGTTATATACTGCAGTGCTAGTTACAATAGCTGTTGCTTATGCTTTCAGTACTAGATTAATTCTCTGATCCTTTGATTGGGTGGACAACATGTCAGTTCATGCAGCAAGAGCTCTGAGAGGCTGGAGGATGTCCTCCGGAAGTTGTCAAAATTACTGTGTAAGTCTATGAAAGGGAGTGAGAACCATGAGCCTCCTAGGTTTTGTATCGATGGCAATGTACCCAAAGGAGGACAGATGCTAGCTGTCCTCCAGCTACACCATGGTGCTACCCTACAGAGTGCTGTTGAGGCTACTGTAGACCTTCTTCGGAAAATAGTGTGTTTTAATCAGTTATTTGGTAACGTGATTATATTTAGTATAGTTTTATCTAAAAAGGATAACTTTTTAAATGTTTAACAATTTACATTTTTATGAAATTCACTGAGGAGGATGGTCCTTCCCTTCCTCCTCTGAGGAGCCTCCACTGTGTGCCATACAGATTGCAAATTAGATTTACGATGCTGAATCCATGGCACATGAACTGATACACAAAACATTGCCGGAATCAAAACTTAGAGTTTTTCAATTTAAATGATTATACAAAATTATTGCAACCAATAGAATGTTATATATATGGGGGATACAATCATCCCAGTATAACAGGGTAGGCCTGTAACAGCGGTAGGCCTGTCACCGACAATGATGAGACAGCCTTTAAGGAGGATGTCAGAGACCTGGCAGTGTGGTGCCAAGAAAAACAACCTCCCCCTCAACGTGATCAAGACAAAGGAGATGATTGTGGACTACAGAAGAAAAAGGAGGACTAAGCATGCACCCATTCTCATCGATGGGGCTGTAGTGGAGCAGGTTGAGAGCTTCAAGTTCCTTGGTGTTCACATCACCAACAAACTATCATGGTCCTAACACGTCAAGACAGTTGTGAGGGTATGACAATGCCTATTCCCCATTTGGCATGGGTCCTCAGATCAACAAAAAGTTATACAGCTGCACCATCGAGAGCATCCTGATGGGTTGCATCACTGCCTGGTATGGCAACTGCTCAGCCTACAGAGGGTAGTGCGTATGGCCCAGTACATCACTGGGGCCAAGCTTCCTGCCATCCAGGACCGCTATACTAGGCGCTGTCAGAGGAAGGCCCAAAACATTGCCAAAGACTACAGCCACCCTAGTCATAGACTGTTCTCTGTGCTACCGCACGGCAAGTGGTACCGGAGCGCCAAATCTAGGTCCAAAAGGCTTATTAACAGCTTCAACCCCCAAGCCATAAGACTCCTGAACAGCTAATCAAATGGGTACCTGGGCTATTTGCATTGCCCCCACCCCACCCTCCATTTTTATGCAGCTGCTACTTTCTTTTTTACTTCAGTTTATTTTAGTAAATACTTTAACAATTTTTTTCTTAAAACTGCATTGTTGGTTAAGGGCTTGTAAGTAAGCATGTTGTGTTCGGCGCATGTGACAATAACACTTGACTTGATTGGTGATTCCCCTTGCCACTTTATTGTTTAGCCAATGGGTTTTTGGTTTAAGTTTTGTCTTGCCTTCACCTACTCAACAAGGCATCTTATTGGCAGGTTTGCGTGGCTTGCTTACGACGGAGGATGTTTAAGATAGAATCGTCCCAGTGAACTAGCTCCAAACCAGCGGTAAGTTGTTGATTACAAAGCACTGTACGTCTAAAGTGATTTTTATACTAAAGTGATTAATATACAATTTATATTGATTTGTTTGTAAATGTTATTAGAACATCACACATAAGATGCAGCATTTTTTTGTGCATATTTGTTATGCATTTTGTTGTAGAGAATTCCAGCTAATGCTAGCTAGCAACTTGTGTCTGGTGGGGGGGTTGTATATTTTGTACAGTGTGTGAGTGCAGAGTTGGATGGTGAGCCGTGCACTGTATGACGTGCAATTTTGTGCTGTTTCTATCAGAATAAATCTCCATGACTGATGCTACAAGTTGGAGTCCTTGTCGATGATTGTACACAATGCAAGAAGAGTACTGTTACACCAGCTCTGCAGATTTTACTATGAAGAGACAGAATCATTAGATCACTTGTTTTGGTAGTGCCCATAGGTAGCTTGTTTTTGGTTGTAGGTTCAGGAATGGATGAAGAATTGCAACATTTACCTGGAGTTAACTCTGCAAATAGCACTGCTGGGTGAACTGAAAAGCCACAGCACAGTTTAAAAAGGGGAGCTGAGGTCTTACGTTCGGCAGCTTTAACCTCACGGCTCACCAGAGAACAGTTCAGTAGGAAGACAAGGATTTAGTTGTGATGAGGAGAGCTTCAGTGATCTCTTCCGCAAGGAAGAGAGGCAAGTATGACCAGTGGACGGGCAAGTGACGCAGAAGGAGAGGGGCTGTTGCGGTGACCATGAGTCATGACAGCAGCAAAATTCCACATGACCGTTGAGTCCCGGTGATCTCCTTTTGTGCACTCTGGACATGATTTGGTAGTACCCAACTTGCTTACTTCCATCACGTCCTAATGGCCTGGTACTCAGGGCTCTATTGTCCCTCTATTGTCCCTCTAACAAAATTTCATATCAAATACTTATCATCAAAACAGTAGGCCAATCAACGAACCTTGATGAACAATTTAAAGAAAGATGGCCAACAGCAGTCTGAAACAGTGTAAAACATAGTTGTTGTGTATGTTGTTTCAAAGACTAACACAACACAATGGATAGCCTTTCTAAGGTGATGATGAATTAAAATCACTCATATGCATATTAGAGCTTATGCATATGCATAGGCTTATGAGCCCAAGCCCGACATTAAAAAAATATACAGCTGAAGTCAGAAGTTCACATACACCTTAGCCAAATACATTAAAACTCAGTTTTTCACAATTCCTGACATTTAATGCTAGTAAAAAATGCCCTGTCTTAGGTCAGTTAGGATCACCACTTTATTTAAAAAAAAGTGAAATATCAGAATGATAGAAGAGAGAATGATTTATTTCAGCTTTTATTTATTTCATCACATTCCCAGTGGGTCAGAAGTTTACATACACTCAATTAGTATTTGGTAGCATTGCCTTTAAATTGTTTAACTTGGGTCAAACGTTTCGAGTAGCCCACAATAAGTTGGGTGAATTTCGGCACATTCCTCCTGACAGAGCTGGTGTAACTGAGTCAGGTTGTAGACCTCCTTGCTCGCACACGCTTTTTCAGTTCTGCCCACAAATGTTCTATAGGATTGAAGTCAGGGCTTTGTGATGGCCACTCCAATACCTTGACTTTGTTGTCCTTAAGCCATTTTGCCACAACTTTGGAAGTATGCTTGGTGTCATTGTCCATTTGGAAGACCCATTTGCGACCAAGCTTTAACTTCCTGACTGATGTCTTGAGATGTTGCTTCAATATATCCACATAATTTTCCTTGCTAATGATTCTATCTATTTTGTGAAGTGCACCAGTCCCTTTTGCAGCAAAGCACCAGCACAACATGATGCTGCCACCCCCGTGCTTCACAGTTGGGATGGTGTTCTTCAGCTTGCAAGCATCCCCCTTTTGCCTCCAAACATAACGATGGTCATTATGGCCAAACAGTTCTATTTTTGTTTCATCAGACCATAGCACATTTCTCTAAAAAGTACGATCTTTGTCCCCATGTGCAGCTGCAAACCGTAGTCTGGCTTTTTTATGGCAGTTTTGGAGCAGTGGCTTCTTCCTTGCTGAGCGGCTTTTCAGGTTATGTCGATATAGGACTCGTTTTACTGTGGATATAGATGATTTTGTACCTGTTTCCTCCAGCATCTTCACAAGGTCCTTTGCTGTTGTTCTGGGATTGATTTGCACTTTTCGCACCACAGTACGTTCATCTCTAGGAGACAGAATGTGTCTCCTTCCTGAGCGGTATGGCGGCTGCGTGGTCCCATGGTGTTTATACTTGCATACTATTGTTTGTACAGATGAACGTGGTACCTTCAGGCATTTGGAAATTGCTCCCAAGGATGAACCAGACTTGTGGAGGTCTACAATCATTTTCTGAGGTCTTGGCTGATTTCATTTGATTTTCCTATGACGTCAAGCAACGAGGCACTGAGTTTGAAGGTAGGCCTTGAAATACATCCACAGGTACACCTCCAATTGACTCAAATGATGTCAATTAGCCTATCAGAAGCTTCTAAAGCCATGATATCATTTTCTGGAATTTTCCAAGCTGTTTAAAGGCACAGTCACTGTTTTGTATGTTAACTTTTGACCCACTGGAATTGTGACACAGTAAATTATAAGTGAAATAATCTGTCTGTAAACAATTGTTGGAAAAATTACCTGTGTCATGCACAAAGTAGATATCCTAACTGACTTGCCAAAACTATAGTTTGTTAACAAGAAATTTGTGGAGTGGTTGAAAAACGAGTTTTAATGACTCCAACCTAAGTGTATGTAAACTTCCGACTTCAAATGTTATATATTTTGATTGTGCCGTTATGCAATACATAACCTACTGCATATTACGCATGGCAGAAAAAACATAAAACAAAACTGATTTGGTACATAATTGATCTAGTGACTAGCCTATACTCCAAAGCTAAACAAATTAGAATAATTGCCTGCATTATTATGCATACTGCATGGACTGGTTACCTTATGCTACGCTCCAAAATATCTATCCATCAGTCTGGGAGTGATCGTATGTCCTTAGGTGATACTGTTTGTTCATTGACTGTGCTTACAGTTAGCCTAAAATAAGTACATTTGTATTTGATTTTGAAGAGCCTAGTATATTATATTTTCATTATTAATTGAATGACACATTACCTTCAGCTATACAGACTATCTCACCACCATGCATTTCCATCTCCCCTCTCTCTCCTGTATTCCTTTCTTGAGCTCGCAGATGTTGGAACAGTGCTGCGAGGACTTGCTTCCATTCAGCTACAAGAGCAGAGTCACTCCGGACAGGTGGGCTACTCTGGCCGCTCCGGACAGGCGGGCGACTCTGGCCGCTCCGGACAGGCGGGCGACTCTGGCCGCTCCGGACAGGCGGGCGACTATGGCCGCTCCGGACAGGCGTGCAACTCTGGCAGCTCCGGACAGGCGGGCAACTCTGGCAGCTCCGGACAGGCACAGGACTCACCAGGCTGGGGAGACATGCAGGAGGCCTGGCTCTGGGAGCAGGCACAGGACTCACCAGGCAGGCTGGGGAGACATGCAGGAGGCCTGGCTCTAGGAGCAGGCACAGGACTCACCAGGCTGGGGAGACATGCAGGAGGCCTGGCTCTGGGAGCAGGCACAGTACTCACCAGGCTGGGGAGACCTACTGGAGGCCTGGTCCGTGGAGGAGGCACAGGATAGACCGGGCTGTGGGGGAGCACTGGAGATCTGGTGCGTAGGCTTGATACCACTCTTCCAGGCTGAATGCCCACTTTCACCCGGCACGGGCGACACAGTACGCAGAGCCGGCGCAGGATACCCTGGGCCGAAACGGCGCACTGGAGACCAGACGCGCTGAGCTGGCACAATCCACCCTGGCTGGATGCCCACTCTCACATGGCACTTGCGGAGGGCTGGCATATAGCACCTCCAGGCTGTGAGCGCGTACTGGAGACACTGTGCGCCTCACCGCATAACACGGTGCCTAACCAGTACCACGCTGCTTCCGGTAAGCACGGGGAGTTGGCTCAGGTCTACTGCCTGACTCCGCCAATCTCCCCGTGCCCCCCCCCCCACAATTTTTTCAGGGGCTGCCTCTCGTGCCTGCTGCGCTGCCTTGCCTCATATCACCGCCTCTCAGCTTTCGCTGCCTAGTTCCTCCTTCGGGCGGCGATACTCCCCAGCCTGTCTCCAGGGTCCCTTTCCGTCCAAAATCTCCTCCCAAGTCCAGGAGTCCTGAACCCTCTGCTCCTCCATACCACGCTGCTTGGTCCGTTGGTGGTGGGTAGTTCTGTAACATCATTCGTCTGAAGAAGATGAATCATCGGACCAAAACGCAGCGTGGTAAGTGTTCATGCCTATTTTAATAACTGAACACTAAAACAAAAAATAACAAAGAGAATACTGAAACAGTTCCGTAAGGTGAAAACACTAAACAGAAATGAACTACCCACAAAAACCCTGTGGGAGAAGGCTACCTAAGTATGGTTCCCAATCAGACACAACAATAGACAGCTGTCCCTGATTGAGAACCATACCCGGCCAAAATAAAGAAATACACAAAACATAGAAAAGGGCACATAGAATGCTCACCCTAGTCACACCCTGGCCTAACCAAAATAGAGAACAAAACCCCCTCTATGTCCAGGGCGTGACACACTCGCTCTGTAACGGAAAAAATATCCTTTGTATTTTATTCAGCTAAGTTCAATTATATTCTTCTTACTATAACATCAGATAAAATAAAATAATGGAACAGGACTAAGCATAACTTCTCAGCTAAATGAACAAGCCTACAGACTATGGAATGGAGCATAGCCAGATAACATAGGACTACAGTAGGCCAACTCATATTCTGTTCTTCTGAAATCCATTTTCTTCATATCATAATGTTTATTTAGACCTGACTAAAATAAATAATGGATTTATTGTGATGGTGTATATTAAATTGATTCATTAGACTTTTTTTATTGTAGATGTTCCAAAGAGCTTGTTTTTGTGGAGGCCTGGAGATGCTAAACGTGTTTATGTTCGTTAACGGACAATTACCATGAGACCGGCAGTCTTTTGCGTGACAATAACCGGCTGACAAAATGTCATGAACGCCACAGCCCTAAGCACACCTCATTTGCCACTAGACCTGTTTGTCTCCAACAGACATTGTGTGATTGGTTCTTCGACCCATCAGTGATCCACTGAACAAATCTCATTGTGAGACATCGAAACTAGTATTTCAAAAAGAACCAAAACTTCACTGAAATCCATCTCATAGTGAGCGGTTTCTCTATTATCTCTAGTGAGACTAAGGAAAACATTGTGTACTGGTTTGTAAGTAATTCAACCAACCACAGTGACAGACAGTGGAATTTATGTTTGGCAGCTGGTATGGCCTGTTTTAGTATCATCTTACACCTTGAAACAACTAGACAGGACAAAGTAATGTGAAGAACCCCTTCTTTCCGTAAAGGTAAAGCATTTTGTTTAGTAGTTGTGAATACAGCGTCAATTAATACAATTAATTGTCACTTAAAGCAACAATCACCATGAAAAAAGTCTGAATTCCTGTGTGAACCCGAGGCAGGAGGGGTAACTTACTACAGTAATTAACATTGTCCTTAAAGGTGTGTATCAGCAGTTTTCATAGACATGAATATCCTCAGAGGACTATCTCCCTGAGACTCATGCATGCCATCAGATTACCATTAAGTGACTCCATTGTATTGTCCTGAAAACAAACAATTCACACCACACACAGCAATAAATACTCTACCCTTTGAGAATGAGTCTGTCAAGTGCGAAGTTAATTTGCATCTGTATATGCCACCAAAACAACTCTCTTCCACCCACCTCCACCACGTCCATTGTGAACCCATCAGATAGAGGCTGACAGAAGCACATACCTGTCTGGACGCTATGCAGAGGAGATGGATCCTGTGCATTGTGAGCATCAGATAGCCCCTTGTCAGGGTTAGTATTGATCCAATGCTCCGCTGCTCCATTGTGAGAGCAGCAGCTGCTTCTGGGGCCTTTTAGATAAGCTTGTGGGAAAATGAAATTACCTTGAAAAAAAATACAGTGTTCCTACACGAAAACGTTCACTTTATTCAATACTCCATTGCTTTGGAATAAAAACGCTGTAGTTGTCTCCCTCCTGAACACGAAAGCGACAAATAAATATTCAACTTCAGGTGCTGGAAATCATGTAGTGAGAAACAGCTTTATAGATTTTTTATTGTAACTATCAGAAGTAGAAATACTTTGTTACTGTACTTAAGTACTTTTTTAGGGTATCTTTACTTTATTATTTCTTTTTCTATCGACTTTTATTTGACAGTATTTAAAAAATAAAAAGTATACTTTTACTCCGGTACATTTCCCCTGATAACTTCATTACCCACTACAAAATCAAATCAATCTGAAGCTGGAAGGAAAAAAACGAGTCATGTTGGAAAAAAGATGCAAGCAACGTCTGCTAGTCTGCGCGCTGATGGGTGAACTTGTTTTGATAGGCAGCAGGCGACGACATGCAAGCAGAGTTGAGCCAATCCTCATATGCTTGGGCAAATCCAAGGGTCCTAATGTGTAAACCACACCCACCCGGAGCCTGTCACCTGCAAAACAGTCATCTACTCATTCGCACAATCATGTCCGACATCGCTCTACCATCACCTACTGATGAGGACGAACACCCTTGGCTGTACCTAAAATAAATGTTTTATTTTCTCGGAATGAAGACATGTTTACCAAAAATTCAGGAAATACTAGCGTTCAAGAACTCGCCATAGAATCTAAAAAAACACATCTAGGCAAGCCTACTGTTAGCTTGCTAGCTAGCTAGAATAGCGTTTGTATGCTAGCTAATCATACTTATATTAGCATGCTAGCTAACATTAGCTAACCTAGCTAACTAGCCCACATTTGCTAATGCAACAAGCAGTGTTAGTTGATGCTAGCTAATCATATACCTAAATAGTTGAATAACTACCTTACATTACTTTATCTGGCTAAAATGTGCCCAGATTCGGAAGCTTTGTTAACTAACGCAATCTAACTAAATTGACGTGAGCTAACTAGTAGTTTACGAATTTGGAAATCGGAAACTACTAGTTAGCTCACGTCAGTTCAGTTAGATTGCGTTAGCTAACAAAGGTTCCGAGTCTGTGCACATTTGTGTCAGCTAATGTTAGTCTAGCCAAATACCTTTTTCTCTAAACACACCTGGTCAAGCTAGCTAGCTAACATTAGGTTTTGAATTTTAGCTAACACCCATTAGTTTAGCTAGTTAGCTAGCCATTTTATTCCTTGTGTTTGTTGATACAGTTGTTCTTCTTACCTAGATAATTACTGTAGACCTAAGGTATTGACGTAACCTACTAGCTAGATCAATTAACATTGTTTTTTCTCATTGTAATATTAAATGGTGGTCACAATCTCTCACTTAAATAATATTGTTCATAGCTTTAAAATTATGATCCTATCCCTTACGAATTTGGTGATGGTAGTTATCTAGCTAAGTAACTGTCTTTCTCTTTTCCTTTTATTATTATTTCAGAGAAAGCATGTATACCACATTTACATTTACGTCATTTAGCAGACGCTCTTATCCAGAGCGACTTACAAATACCACCTCTTAAGGATCGGACCCTTTTTTTAAAAATGTTGCCTAAAATTACTGTCACGACTATTTTCAATCCCAATGATGATAACTAAACAATTATTTAAGCATTGACCAATCCCCGAGGTTTGTAAGACCCTGGGTTTAATAATAATCAGGAAAAGACTCAGATTCTGCAAAAGGTTCGTAAGCTTTATTCAGAGAACGTTCTAAAGACAACCAAAAATGTGAGCAGTCTTTATAACCCCCCCATATATACACACACACACACACACACACACACACACACATAGTTTATCACTTTTCTACCCGCCTGGCAGTTTCTCGCCGTTCCTTTCCTCCCCAGATAAGAGGGACCTTGGAAGGAGCCTCTTTCCTGTTGTCCTTTGTTCTCTCAACTCTCACACCACTACACAGCAACACAATGGTCTAGTCACACATATTATGGAATTATAACTACTAACACATTTCATACAATTATATGATTTCAGGGTGGAATCCTTTAGTCATTACTTTAAACATATAAATTCCCTTATCAATTACATACCCAAATCTAACTGCCTGTAGCTCAGGACCTGAAGCAAGGATATGCATATTCTTGATACCATTTGAAAGGAAACACTTTGAAGTGTTTGTGAAATGTGAAATTAATGTAGTAGAATATAACACATTAGATCTGGTAAAAGATAATACAAAGATATTTTTTTCCAATCATCTTTCAAACGCAAGGCACAATTTAGATTTTGGCCACTAGATGGCAGCAGTGTATGTGCAACGTTTTAGACTGATCCAATGAACCATTGCATTACTGTTCAAAATGTTGTATCAAGTCTGCCCAAATGTGGTCAATTCGTCAATTGATACATTTTCAAGCACATAACTATAGAGGACATACAAAAATGATATGGTAATAAAACACATTTTTTTTACACACTCCCAGTAATGTCATTAGCTTCCCTACAGAAAAGACACTAACCTTCACACATCTAGATAGGGGGGAGGGGGAGGCAGACAGCAGGGGTTCAAACTGTAGAACCCAGTTCCTACATTTGAGTATAAAAATGGATTTTATCAAATAAAACTATGCTACATTTTATCTCTGGGAACCCCAGGATGACAAATCAGAGCAAGATTACTGAATGTAAGTACATTATTTACCTTCAGAGGTGAATGTATCAAACCAGTTGCCGTGATGAAAGTTTTTTGTTGTTGTGCACTCTCCTCAAACAATAGCATGGTATTTTTTCACTGTAATAGCTACCGTAAATTGGACAGTGCGGTTAGATTAACAGGAAATTAACCTGTTGGGGCTAGGGGGCAGTATTTTCATGGCCGGATAAAAAACGTACCCGATTTAAACTGGTTACTACTCTTGGCCAGAAACGAGAATATGCATATAATTAGTAGATTTGGATAGAAAACACTCTAAAGTTTCTAAAACTGTTTGAATGGTGTCTGTGAGTATAACAGAACTCATATGGCAGGCCAAAACCTGAGAAGATTCCATACAGGAAGTGCCCTGTCTGACAATTTGTTGTCCTTCTGTTGCATCTCTATCAAAAATACAGCATCTGTGCTGTAACGTGACACTTTCTAAGGCTTCCATTGGCTCTCTAAAGCCGCCAGAAAGTGGAATGGGGTGTCTGCTGTCTCTGGGCAAAGTACAGCAGCAGAGTTTGTAAGTGGTCAGCCTGGGGACAGTGAGACTGAGATGCGCATTCACGAGACTTCTCCATTTTTTTCTTTCAGCCTTTGAATGAATACAACGTTGCCTGGTTGGAATATTATCGCTATTTTACGAGAAAAATAGCATAAAAATTGATTTTAAACAGCGTTTGACATGCTTCTAGGTACGGTAATGGAATATTTTGAAATCTTTTGTCACGAAATGCGCTCGCGCGTTACCCTTCGGATAGTGACCTGAACGCACGAACAAAACGGAGGTATTTGGATATAACTATGGATTATTTGGAACCAAAACAACATTTGTTGTTGAAGTAGAAGTCCTGGGAGTGCATTCTGACGAAGAACAGCAAAGGTAATGCAATTTTTCTAATAGTAATTCTGAGTTTAGTGAGCCCCAAACTTGGTGGGTGTCAAATTAGCTAGCCTGTGATGGCCGAGCTATGTACTCAGAATATTGCAAAATGTGCTTTCGCCGAAAAGCTATTTTAAAATCTGACATAGCATTTGCATAAAGGAGTTCTGTATCTATAATTCTTAAAATAATTGTTATGTATTTTGTCAACATTTATCATGAGTAATTTAGTAAATTCACCAGAAGTTTTCGGTGGGTATGCTAGTTCTGAACATCACATGCTAATGTAAAAAGCTGGTTTTTGATATAAATATGAACTTCATTGAACAAAACATGCATGTATTGTATAACATAATGTCCTAGGAGTGTCATCTGATGAAGATCATGAAAGGTTAGTGCTGCATTTAGCTGTGGTTTTGGTTTTTGTGACATATATGCTTGCTTTGAAAATGGCTGTGTGATTATTTTTGGCAGGGTACTCTCCTGACATAATCTAATGTTTTGCTTTCGCTGTAAAGCCTTTTTGAAATCGGACAATTTGGTTAGATTAACAAGAGTCTTGTCTTTAAAATGGTGTAAAATAGTCATATGTTTGAGAAATTGAAGTTATAGCATTTTTGAGGAGCTGCCCCTGAACAAGGCAGATAACCCATCGTTCCTAGGCCGTCATTGAAAATAAGAATGTGTTCTTAACTGACTTGCCTAGTTAAATAAAGGTCTAAAAAAAAATGTTTTACATTAATTTAAAAAAATCGGCCAAATCGGCGTCCAAAAATACCGATTTCCGATTGTTACGAAAACTTGAAATCGGCCCTAATTAATCATCCATTCCGATTAATCGATCGACCTCTAATCCTGACTTTGTGGTTCAGTCCAATTTTTATTTTATTTAACTAGGCAAGTCAGTTAAGAACAAATTCTTATTTTCAATGACGGCCTAGGAACAGCGGGTTAACTGCCTTGTTCAGGGGCAGAACGACATATTTTTTTAACCTTGTCATTTCGGTGATTTGATCTTGCAACCTTTCGGGTATTAGTCCAACGCTCTAACCACTAGACTACCTGCCCTATTGCTTGATTTGTATAGATGGGGGGTGGGGATGGATTAATGTACTCACAAAAACATAACTGCATGATTTATATTGTCATCTCCCTTGTATTTCAGGAATGGACTACATCAAGGAGCACATGGAAGAACCCTTGCTGCAGCTAGATGATGGCACCAGTTCATCAGATGAGGAGGACTTCTTCTCTGCCATGAAGAGGTCTCAAGCACAAGAAAGCTCCAAACAGCTGAACCTGGCCTGTTCAGCTGATCATATGGAGTTGCTCGAGTCCTTCCCAGCAGTCTGTAAGCTGTCTCTGTGGCTGAACACACCCTTACCAGCCTCAGCTGCCTGTGAAAGGCTGTTCAGTATTGCAGGACTTGTTTTCCGCCAAAGGAGAGCAAGGCTGTATTCCAGAAACTTTGAAAACCAGCTTTTACTGAAGATGATTAGTAAATTCTTCAACTTCAATTAAAGACAGCTTAATGCTAGCAAGCCCAAGGAGAAGGACGCCTTATGCGTTTTGTTAATTTATGTTTAGAATTCACAAGTTATAGGTGTCCTTGTTACAAAGGTATGACCTGACAGACTGCTTTCTAATACAGTTCCATCAGTGGTGAGCTCGTCATCTACATTTAAAAAAAGATTTCTATAGGATGTTTTTTCTAAAGCAAAGTGACTGATTGTAATTGCTTACGTTTACTGACTATATTCCTTTATTAAGGCATAATTTGATTTTGTCTGTAGGATATGTATTTTCAAGTGTTGCCTATTTGAGAATCCACATTCTTTTTTTTTTATCTGAGCACTTCTTGCATCCGTAAGACTGTTACCTTTCAGAAAAACTCAAGCTCAAACCAAATAAAAGGTCTGGCTGTTTTGCTTTATAGATTTACGGCTCTTACTTTTCATACTTTTTCTTTTGATACTTAAGTACATTTAATTTCAGGAACTTTAAGACATTTAATCAAGTCATATTCTAATGGGTGACTTTCACTTTTACTTGAGTCATTTTCCAGTAAGGTGTCTTTACTTTTACTCAAGTACGGCTTTTGGGTATTTTTTCCACCACTGCTAACAATTACACACGCCCTTTTATTTCTATTCCAATTTAAATCACCAATGAAAAGTAATAATTCTTATGGGTAAAAAAAACACTAGCTGCATAGTTTATGATGTATACCTGTCCTTTCCTTATAGGTTCACTGATCATTATGGTATTTGTCACTGTTAATGGGTAAGTCACTTCCTCCGGGTCTACCTGCCTATGGTATCTCACTGAGCCATGAATGGCGCTGAGACCCTCCCAGGGATGAGTCATAGCCCCTGCCTGGGCTGACACCAGCACCTCATTCACAGCCTATAATGAGACATGCTAATGAGAAGGCCGGCCGCCCTACATGCTAGCCATTATGCAGTGCTGTGATTCATGCTCTGTTCTGTAGGAAACCATCATCAGGCCTGGTACATTGTGGGTCCAGAGATGAACTCCATGATGAAGTCTTTCTATAGTATCAGGGTGATTATATTTGATCTATGTCTCTCATTTTTCGGCCTTGTGGTGAAGGAAATGAGAGAGGAACTGCTTATGGTGTGCATGTGAATGGATTCAATATTGGCTTCATGCAATGTAAAATACATGTGGTCTACTTGAATTAATATTGAACATGTTATATTGAAAACCTTGTTTTAGTATGGGTTTTCACAAGGGGCACAACTTTCACTGGGGACGGGGGAACATGTCCCCTCCACATTCTGAAATTGCACTTTTGCCCCCCCCCCCCCCCCCCCCCCCCCCACAATTTTATCATTGCAATATGATACAAAAAGTGGCAACAGTAGGCTTTAGGACCATGCGGATGCCTCAGAGCGGTCAGGTAGGCTGTTTGCTAAAGCGGATGCCTCAGAACGGTCAGGTAGGCTGTTTGGAGTGTTCAGCTGGCTGGATTTAGGACTGCTCAGACACCATAGAGTGGGCTGACAGGTTGTGTGAAGGCAAAGCTTCTGGAAGGCTGGCTGAAGCAGCAAGGGAGAGTTGAGCATAGTTCAGTGTGTATGTGTTGCGCTCTTTCACTGAGATGTAAAAGCAAGCAGAGCAGAAACTGGCTGCTATTTAGTTGACTGATGTAGCTGGAAAGGTAACTGCTGTTTAACTTAACAGAAAAAAACAAAACTAGTGTTTATTCGCAGTGCTGAACTAGTATTGTAACTGACATGTAACGTTACCTAATGTTTCATCCCCTCTAGACTGAGGTGAATGAATAAGCTTTGCTAGCTAGCAGCTACCACAGCCAGGTCAGCTCTAGCCTCTAGTTATCTGTCAGATAGCAATATGAGGTGGCTATTATTACTATCTAACAGCTGTTGTTTGTATGGAAATGTTTTGTAGCCTTTGTATGGTCCAGTTTCAGAAGTAAATTAAATTGGCTAGTTTTCGCCAGTTGTTGAGAGCTGAGAGAGCTGGCCAAAAATTGGCTAATGTTAGCTATTATTTTTGCCTCAATCACACTAGACCTGAATCAACGATGAAACCATCTTCTAAACAATTGAATATTGATATTCTGACTAGTTTTCAGTGTAATGTGAGTTTTATTAGTTGTATTTTTTATTTTATTTATCCGTTTTTTTACCAGGTAGGTTATCTGAGAACACGTTCTCATTTACAGCAACGACCTGGGGAATAGTTACAGGGGAGAGGAGGTGGATGAATGAGCCAATTGGAAACTTAGTCAGTATGGCAAAGTAACATTATTGATCTGTCAGTTTCCATAACTAATTCCCTACTTTTCACACTGACACAGTAATAAACAGCTCTATTGTTACAGGCTTCACTGTCATGGTGCATAGTAGAGGTCTGGGGCAAACCAATTTCTTCATCCCGCCCACACCAGCTGGTTTTCTGTCCGATTCACACCCGCTAACGCAAGAACTGGTCCTAAACCCAACCACAGTCCCACAATGTTATTCTAGGCGTATGTGACGCAGCTCACTTGCCAGCCATGGTCCCAGCAATTCTGCGCCATATATGCAATATAAAAGCGCAAAAATAAATTGGTTAAATTACCAGAGATTCTCACATGGCCCTTATATTGTATTACTGGGCTAGATCAGCCAATATGCTAGATGTAGTTTGAAGAGAACAGAGTTGGAGAGACTTGGACTTTCTCTTGAGCTATTTTTATACAGTAGCCTACCTTTAGGAGTGGGAAGATTTTCAGATGGAGAAATATGGGTGATCAAAGATAACTGCCCCTTGTTTCTCCGCCACTGCATAGGCTATACAGTACCCTACTCTATTTAATTGAGGCCACATGCGCACCTGATCTCGCTGGTATGGCTACTGAACTGGAAGCAGCAAGAATGATGACAGCGACACTTCCTACGTTTTGCATAGGCCTACAGGATATAGCTAACCTTTTAGGAGGATGATTTGCAGGCAGAGACAAATAAATGAGTAATCAATACTTATTGAAAATGAAAAGGCACAACGTTCGCTCACCACAGTAGCCTAACCTATGTGCGCGATGTGCCTTTTCCTTTTCAATGATGATAAAATGTTTTGATTGTACTTCGACTCACGTTGGTTGAGCGCCCTCCTCTTCTTTCCATGATCAATATTTATTTACAGACACTGTAGTAAACTACAGTCTAATCATATTTAAGTTAATTTAATATTCAAATTAACTGTCACGTGATTCTCCGCCCAAATATGTGCTTTTAAAACAACAGGTAGGCTAACGCATACAAAGCAGAAAGAGGACCGTTTCCAAATAATCTGGAACACATTTTGTTTTGTACACAAAATACCCCATCATGACAAGATGAAAATATGTTTTTAGAAATGTTTGCAAATTTATTGAAAATCAAATACAGAAATATATCATTCACACCCCTGAGTCAATACATGTTAGAATCACCTTGGCAGCAGTCTTTGGATTGTACAATATTTACAATAATATTTTCAAAAATGTTCAAGCTCTGTCAAAATGGTTTTGATCATTGCTAGACAAGCATTTTCAAGTCTTTCCATAGTGGAGTAACTACAATGTTGTTTATCCATCCTCAGTTTTCTCCTATCACAGCCATTAAACTCTGTAACGGTTTTAAAGTTACCAATGGCCTCATGGTGAAATCATCTGAGAGGTTTCCTTCCTCACCAGCAGCTGAGTTAGGAAGGACGCCTGTTGTTGTGACTGGGTGTATTGATACAGTATCCAAAGTGTAATTAATAACTTCACCACGGTCAAAGGGATATTCAATGTCTGCTTTTGTTTTACCCATCCCCTTCGTTGCGAGGCAATGGAAAACCTCCCTGGTCTTTGTGGTTGAATCTGTGGTTGAAATTCACTGCTCGACGGAGTGACCTTACAGACAAAATGTGGAAAACAGGGTGGTCATGATAAAGCATCTCTCTATCTCTATCTCTCTCTCAGTGGTGACACTTTATAAGTTCCAGCTAAGGGAAAGGTGCGGGTGGAGGAGGGTGTCAAAAGGATAAGTGATTGCCCTCTAGGGGGCGAGGGGGGGAAAAAAAACAGTCCCCAACCTCCAATAGCACTGCTGGCTGCCACCCAGAGCCCGACAACGGGGGTGCAGTCTGATCTGAACAGTAGCAGGGAGGGAGACCGACACTGTACTGCTGCCTCCTGACACAGCAAACTCAACAAGGAGAGAGAACTATTTGCACATCGTTACAACACTGTATATAGACATAATGACATTTTAAATGTCTTTATTATTTTGGAACTTCTGTGAGTGTAATCTTTACTCTACATTTTTATTGTTTATTTCACTTTTGTTTATTATCTACTTCACTTGCTTTGGCAATGTTAACATATTTCCCATACCAATAAAGCCCTTAATAAATTGAAATTGAATTCAGAGGGAGACTAGACGTTGCATGGTGTCGGAGCTAAAGAGCAATAGCATCAACAGGATGCTCTTTATAACAATACATTAGATACAGTTGGTTGATTGAAATATTACCTTACTTTTTTTGAGTGGGTATAAATGGATTAATATTAGATTACTAAACAGTGTTTCAAAAAAGTATTATTATTATAAAATCAACAAAAAGTACATTGCTCATCACAGTGTGAATTATTAGAGCAAATTATCCTAAAAACAGGTGAACTAATGAGATTTCAGTTAATTCACTTATTAAACAGCTGCATGCGATTAACAAGGCCTGAAAACGTGTGATTCTGTTGTTGCCATTTAGCCTAATAACTTTGAATTACTCTAAAGGCTACTGAGGTCCACACGCCACTGATGATACAATGTGTCCAGTCCGCGCGCTGCAACAGTGTCCAAGCGCCACCTTCAGTGTATCCAATTTAAGAGAAGAAGAAAAAAGAAACAACAACTGTAAACGGATACATTTTCAAGGCGCGTGAGTCGGGATACATTATTACTAGGCTACTGTGCGTATCTCCAACTCTTTCCGTGCTATACAATCTGAATGCATTTCTTTCAGCACGACTAAAATCAGAAATGGAGAGAGAGTTTTATCATTTGCGCTCCTCATTGCATGTTCATGTTCCGGGCACTGTGAGCTAAGTGTGTGTTTAATATGCATGTCTCGCGCAGCATGGGTCCAGACACCGTACAACACTACCTACCTCCAAATCCCACCTCCAATGGGAGCTAGCAAGGGCGGTCTAAAGGGTTAAGGGACTGTACGGAGTCTGTTGGGCGGAGTGGAGGGGACGTGATTGGACACTTATCAATGACGTAATGGACATGAAAAAGCTAATAACTAGTTAAGAAGGCAGTTTGTAAATCTGGAAAAGAGAACAGAGTTCGAGACATAGAGGACGTGGACACGTTGGCGAAGCGAATACAAAGACTTGGCAGTGGGCTGTTATAGACACTGCAACGTCTGGGGGAAGATAACTTTAAAACGAGACCATGGTGCAGCACACCGACAACAGCGAGACGGAGGGTAGCATGTCAAGGGAGGCTACAGATTCAGAGGAGAGCGAATTTATGGCTTGCAGCCCCGTTCCGATAAACCCAGACTGGTGCAAGACAGCAACCGGTCATATAAAGAGACCTATGAATGCATTTATGGTTTGGTCTAAAATTGAAAGAAGAAAGATCATGGAGCAGTCTCCGGACATGCATAACGCCGAGATTTCCAAAAGGCTGGGAAAGCGATGGAAGATGCTAAAGGACAGTGAAAAGATTCCCTTCATCAGGGAAGCAGAGAGACTCAGGTTAAAACACATGGCTGACTATCCCGATTACAAGTATAGACCCAAGAAAAAGCCAAAGCTTGACAGTTCAAAACCATCAGCACCATTTCCAGAGAAATCTAGCAGCAAAATGGCAAAGACTCCCGGTAAGAAATGCTCAAAAATAAAGGCTAAGACCCAATCTAAATCGTCTCACAGCTACGGAGGTGACCGTGTGTTCCCCAAAGTTACAAAGACGGTTAAAACTGAACTCACAGATGATGACGACGCGGATGAATACGAGGAGGCCTATGGTATGCGGATTAAACAGGAGGACGAGGAGCAGATGAGGCTGTATAATGTAGCAAAAGTTCCCGCGAGCCCAACTTTGAGCTCCTCGGCTGAGTCCGAGGGGACCAGCATGTATGAAGAAGTACGGAATGCGGCACCGAACAGACTGTTTTACAATTTCAAAAACATTACTAAGCAGAGCACAATGTACCCTGCTTCCGTCTCACCAGCATCTTCTCGGTCAGTTTCCACATCTTCCAGTTCCAGTGAGGACGCGGACGACTTGCTTTTTGACTTCAGTTTAAATTTCGCCCCCAGCGCTCACGGGCAGGAGCTGGGAAACACGAATTCAGGAAATCTTTCCCTCTCTCTTGTGGATAAAGATTTGGACTCTTTCAGCGAGGGCAGTCTGGGCTCTCACTTTGAATTTCCAGACTATTGCACACCAGAGCTCAGTGAAATGATAGCAGGGGACTGGTTGGAGGCGAACTTTTCTGACTTGGTGTTCACATACTAAATTTAAAGTATCCGAGTAGTAACAGAGAATGATAAATGAAATGATGTCCTGTTCAAGTTGTTCCTATAGCCCTGCCTCCTCTGTGGTTTCTAGGGGTCCGGGGGAGGAGACGAGGTGAGGTTTGAGGAATTAGATGCTTATGAAGCTGGTAGCCTACTGTAGCAAAAAAAAAGTCTGCAGACGTTTTTCTGGCAGCATGACAGGGTTTTATGGATTTTTTCTGTAGGTCTACAATTACTATTAAACTAAAACGGACCACAAAGGGAAACATCTGTGAACTTCTATGCATCTTATCCTCTTAAAACTGCAGGGAGCTGAACACGTAGGACTGTGGACTGACCTAAAGAAAATCTGTGAACTGACATCGTTCAGGATGTTACTTTACAACGGTTTTATGTAATTTCTATATGCCGCAAACGTTTTTTTTTGTAACTGATTCCGTTTACCTCCTGATTTGAAATTAAGCAGCCTAAACCTCTTCAGAATACAGTTGTGGAGGAAACATTTTGATACATAACAGACCTCATCTTTTTAAAAGAAAAGTAAGATATTTTCAGGCATATTTTTGTACAGTTAAAAGGGAATGTTCTTACTGTGCTTTCAGTGAGTTTCAGGCACTTCTTCCCTTTATCATTTGTTTTAGCATGCAAGGGAGTCCTGGTTTTAAGGATTAAGTTAAATTAAAACTTGCATCAAAATGCCTTGTGGATTTTAAGGTTTTGTACAGTTGTAGAGCAGATTTGTTCAGTATTTGTAGACGATACAATGGCATCATGGGGACAACATACCTCAGTGCTGGGACTAGTTTCAAGATTGTATATGTACTGTAATATAGTAAAGTTAGGAGTTTATGTATATCATACTCGTGATATGTGGATGGGTCCCAAATCGCAGGTGTGAAACTGGATTTTGGTATTTTTTATGGCACATACTGTTTTTCCCCCTCATTGTTTGTGCAATATATACTCTTAAAATACAGACCATCTGCATTTTTGTAGCAAGTGATGGAAAAACAGCCTTGTGCACTGTCAACATCATTATCTGTCATGATGCGGAAGTCTGCCTTGACAGAAAATAAATAAATCAGCTGGAACTGATACAAAATGACTTAATATGGCCATGTGGTGTGATACATTTAAAAGACAAAACAAAGATACAAATTTGAATTTTATTTGACCCACTAGTTTGCATATTGGGCATATCCAAAACATATCTCAACCAAACTGTAAAACCCCAAACTTCTGGAAGGAAAAAAGTAGAAGTCCTGCAAGTGGCATACTTTTATGTGGGTGGTCTGGCAAAAGTCAAACAAGAAAGCAAAAAAGAACATTCCATAGTCCTGTTTCATGAAATGAAACGTTTTATTTTAAACTGAAGACTGCCTTCTTTTCTTAAACATTAACCATAAACCTGTATTTATGTTTCTTGCACTTCAGAAAGATATTGTTTATTTTTATGTGGGTCTTACATATGAAGTCTGTTTGAATACAATGTTTGGAATATGACTTAATTATATGCCAGGAAAATATTAAAAAGTTCATGGCAGTAGTTATTTCACGTTCCAAGTGTGAATCTCTCTTTGACTCATCTTTTAATAAACAAGTACATACCACCATCAACTGTCCTTTCAGTTTGTGAATAACACATTATGTAACACGTGCTCCTTTGTTGATCATGAAAAGGTGTCATGACAGAAAATGTTAGATGCATATTTTTGTCAGAACAGACCTCTTTGTTGCCACAGAAAACATATCAATTATATTGCATGGGAACAACAACAATATTGCTTAGTATATACATATTGCATAGGAATAGTAATGATCAGTACATAACACAATTGCATATTGGCCAAACTCAACTGAAATGGATTCAAACTGTAAAATCGCATTGAATAAAACGAACAGGTATTCATACAAACTACAGTCTTGAAATATGTTGCGATCTACATTGAGTGTACAAAACAGTAGGAACACCTTCCCAATATTGATTTGCACCCCTTTTTGCCGTCAGAACAGCCTCAATTCGTCGGGGCATGGACTCTACAAGGTGTAGAAAGCATTCCATGTTGACTCCAATGCTTCCCACGGTTGTGACAAGTTGGCTGGTTGTCCTTGGGGTGGTCAATTCTTGATACACACGGGAAACAGTTAAGCGTGAATAACCCAGCAGCGTTGCAGTTCTTGACACACTCAAACCGGTGCGCCTGACACCTACTACCATACTCCGCTCAAAGGCTGTTGCATCTTTTGTCTTGCCCATTCACCCATTCACAATACATGTCTCAGTTGTCTCAAGCCTTAAAAATCCTTCTTTAACCTGTCTCCTCCCCTTCATCTACACTGATTGAAGTGGATTTAACATGTGAAATCAATGAGTGATCATAGCTGGATTCACCTAGTTAGTCTGTCACGGAAAGAGGTGTTCCTAATCTTTTGAACACTCAGTATATATGTTCTTCCTAACCTAGTTCTCCTGTTACTTGCATACTGTGCCTATAAGGACACCGTAGCTTTAAGAAATTGAAAATCAGTCTCCAGCAAACTGAGCAATGTGATTGGGGAGATTGCACCTCCTCTTAGAAACGGTGTTGGTAACCAGAGACGGCCCTCTCAGCATGTGTGCCTGCCTAGTGCCTACAGGCCAGTTTGCTCCCTCTCAATGCCTGATTCAGAGTCCCCCATCTGAGCTAAAAGACAACATCTCATCCTACAATAGAAATTATTACATTCCAAGAGGTAAGCGAATAGAACGCGCACCACTGCTTGCATCCATTCAACAGCTGTTTATCATTGCTGTTTACCGGGCAAACTGAAATATGTTCTAAAGCATTGACATGTACGTTATAAAAATGTCATGTTATCTTCACTATTTCATTTGTAAGCAAATATTGAAGCAAGAGGGAAAGCGTCCTATCAGTTATTGATAGACCTATGTCAAATCTGATATGGATCTATGTGTGTAATAACAACAGCATAAGCATCACTCTTGACTTCTCATCCTTAGGGAGAAAAGTAAGACTTTCAGAAATACACGTGACTTGAAGGTTGAGCAGTATGATCAATAGCATACATGTAGAAATTCTGTTGGCAGCAACAGAGGTTGAGAATAAAGTTCTCATTCAACTAAAAACCCACATGAAATATACTCTGTTGGATTACTTCAGTATAAACAAAAATGTACTGTAAAATACATGACATGATTGCTCTGTTGGTTTATGAATAGGGATCATACATATACAGTGCTTTCAGAAAGTATTCCCTTGACTTATTACACATTTTGTTGCGTTGCAGCCTGAATTCGAAATGGATTAAATGTATGTGTCCTTACCCATCTACACACAATACCCCATAATCACCAATTGAAAACATGATTTTAGAAATGTTTTGCAAACTTAATGAAAATGAAATACAGAAATATCTAATTTACTTAAGCATTCACAACCCTGAGTCAATACATGTTAGAATCAACTTTGGCAGCGATTACAGATGTAAGTCTTTCTGGGTAAATCTCTAAGAGCTTTGCACACCTGGATTGTACAACATTTGCACATTATTCTTTTTTAAATTCTTCAAGCTCTGCTAAGTTGGTTGTTGATCATTGCTAGACTGCCATGTTCATGTCTTGCTATAGGTTTTCAAGCCGATTTAGGTCAAAACTATAACTTTGTTACTCAGGAACATTCCGTGCTGTCTTGGTAAGCAACTCAAGTGTATATTTGGCCTTGTGTTTTTGGTTATTTCCCTGCTGAAAGGTGAATTTGTCTCCCAGTGTCTGTTGGAATGCATACTGAACCAGGTTTTCGTCTAGGATTTTGCCGACGCTTACCTCTATTCCATTTATTTTTATCCTAAAAAAGACTCCCTAGTCCTTGTCGGTGACAAGCATACCCATAACATAATGCAGCCACCACCGTGCTTGAAACTATGAATAGTGGTACTCAGTGATGTGTTGTGTTGGATTTGCCCCAAACATAGCACTTTGTATTCAGGACATAAAATACATTTTCTTGACACATTTTTTTCAGTTTTACTTTAGTGCCTTATTGCGAACAGAATGCATGTTTTGGAATATTTTTTTAAATTCTGTACAGGCTTCCTTCCTTTTCTCTGTCATTTAGTTCACTATTGTGGAGTAACTACAATGTTGTTGAACCAACCTCAGTTTTCTCCTATCACAGCCATTAAATTCTGTAACTGTTTTAAAGTCACCATTGGCCTCATGGTGAAATCCCTGAGCGGTTTCCTTCTTCTCCGGCAATTGAGTTAGGAAGGATGCCTTTGTAATGACTGGGTGTATTTATAAACGATCCAAAGTGTAATTTATAATTTCACCATGCTCAAAGGGATATTCAATGTCTGCTTTTTGTATTTTTATCCATCTACTAATAGGTGCCCTGCTTTGCGAGGCATTGGAAAACCTCTTGCGTCTTAGTAGTTGAATTTGTGTTTCAAATTCACTGATCGACAGGGACCTTACTGTCACGTCCTGACCAGTAAAGGGCCTATTTGTTATTGTAGTTTGGTCAGGACGTGGCAGAGTGTATTTGTTGTACATGTTTTTGGTTATGTGTTTATATAGAGGGTTATTTTGTGTAGAGTGTTTCTGGGTTTAGTGGTGTATCTATGTAGAAAGGGTATTTGATTTAAGTGGTTCGGGGTTTATTAGCTATGTATTTAGGTAGAGGGGTGTTTGGTTTATGTGGTTCGGGGTTTGTTAGTCTATGTTCTATGTTAGTATATTTTCTATGTGCTATCTAGTCTTTTGTATTTCTATGTGTAGTTAATTGGGGTTGGACCTTCAATTGGAGGCAGCTGGTTATTGTTGCCTCTGATTGAGGGTCCTATAATTAGGAGTTTGTTTTTCATGGGTTTTTGTGGGAGATTGTGCTTGTTTAGCTGTGTGCCTGACAAGACTGTCCAGTTCGTTTGTGTTTTGTATACGTTTATTGTGTTTTCCTTCTTCACCAAATAAAAAGAAGATGAGTATATATTTTCCCGCTGCGTCTTGGTCTCTACCCTACGACAACCGTGACACTTACAGATAATTGTATGTGTGGGGCATAGAGATGAGTTAGTCAGTCAAAAATCATGTTAAAACTATTATTGCACACAGAGTCCATGCAACATATTATGTGACTTCTTAAGCAAAGCAAATTTTTACTTCTGAACTTCTTTAGGCTTTCCATAACAAAAGGGTTAAATATTTGACTCATTACATTTCAGCTTTAAATGTTTTATTTGTACACATTTCTAAAAACATAATTCCACTTTGACATTGTGCGTAGGCCAGAGACACAAAATCAAAATGTAATCAATTTTAAATTCGGGCTGTAACCCAACAAAATGTGGAAAAACTCAAGGGGTGTGAATACTTTCTGAACGCACTGTAATAGCAGGACTGTTGCTTTAATGCTTAGGTTACTTCAAATGAAGCCAAGGGAAATAAGTCCTTCTCTCTCAA
The DNA here is from genome assembly GCF_901001165.1 of Salmo trutta. Classification (NCBI taxonomy): domain Eukaryota; kingdom Metazoa; phylum Chordata; class Actinopteri; order Salmoniformes; family Salmonidae; genus Salmo; species Salmo trutta. Next base: position 39,259,570 of record NC_042981.1, on the reverse strand, counting down.
AACGGGGTATGCTATGTACACTCAGCTCAGTGAGTTATGTGGCCATGGCTTGCTATATAAAGCGGGCAGACAGGCATCGAGACATTCAATTACTGTTCGATTGAATGTTAGAATTGGCAAAACAAGTGACCTAAGCAACTTTGAGCATGGTATAAACATTGGTGCAAGGCGCTCTGGTTCCAGTATCTCAGAAATAGCCGGTTTCCTGTGCTTTTCACATACAACAATGTCTAGGGTTTACTGAGAATGGTGCGACAAACAAAAAACATCCAGTCAGCGGCAGTCCTGTGGGCGCAAATAGCTCGATAAAGAGAGATCGAAGGCGAATGGCAAGAATCTTGCAAGCTAACAGGCGTGAGGCGGACCACAAACAGGCAAATAATGGCGCAGTACAACAGTGATGTGAAGAACGGCATCTCGGAATGCACAACTCGTCAGTCCGGATGAGCTATTGCAGCGGACGACCACACCGGGATCCACTGCTATCAGCTAATAATAAGTGGCTTCAGTGGGCACACAATCACCAACACGGGACAACTGAGGAGTGGAAAAAACATCGCCTGGTCCAACGAATCCCGGTTCCTGTTGCTTCATGCTGATGGTAGAGTAAGGATTTGGTGTAAGCCGCATGAGTCCATGGCCCCATCCTGCCTGATGTCAATGGTATAGGCTGGTGGCGGTGGTGTAATGGTGTGGGAAATGTTTTCCTGGCACACGTTAAGTCACTTCATACCAATTGAGCAACGTTTCCGTTTCCCCTGAATAATTCAGGCTGTTCTGGAGGCAAACGGGGGTCCGACCCGGAATAGATGGGTGTACCTAATGAACTGGTCACTGAGTGTATCTCAACCAGAATCCATACACATAGCACACAACATTTTATGAATGCTAAAAGATATTAGCAACATTTTGAAATATCAAAACTAATTTGTGGTGGTTTTCACTTTTCATAGTGTGGAGTATTGCCGTCTGACATGGATGACTTTAAAACTATGGAGATGCTGCCTTTGTCACCACTGAGAACAGGTGGATACAAAATGTCACCAGTAACCTATCAGAAGTCAGGAAGAGCCCTGCATGGCTAAAACTGATCTGTGCAAATCACACCAATGGAATCTAATGATGAATATTTGCCATGCGTGACTGCACAGGTTTAGCCCTCCCATTAAGTCAGTTTGCAAATCTGTAATAAAACATTTATCTAGCTATTACTTTACCTGACCTATTGGTCAAAGGTACTAATGGATTCCCTGGCAATTCCCAATAGAATCTGAACATTGATTTTGTGTTTCTCTGAAATATCTGCTCTGGGCTAATGCCATTGGTACACGGTGAAATGAAATTAGTGACCCGTTGAAATTTCCCTTCTATTTCCTCCTTAAATAAATAAATGGAAATCTAGAATGCTCAGGAGACATTGAATGAGATACCATCCAAGGCAAACTCCAGGCAGGGGAAAATGGCAGTGACAAAAGAAAGTAATTTCCAATCCCTTGAGCTCTTAAATCATTCATGTAACCCGGTATGTCATGGCCAAACGCTGTACGTGACACCTATACAAAGCCCTCTGCCAAAGAACTGAGGGGCTGATGGGTGATTTTCTGATTTGCCAAGTTACTTAAAGCGGACATCCGAACAATTTCATCATTGTCTTGGCCCCGAGGCTCAGTCAAACCCTAGGTGGCTCATTTCTGTCATACTCTGTTGCTGTCGAATCAGGCAATTATAAGGTATATTCGATGATTTGCACAGATCGCTGAGTCTTTCTCCTCCCATTTTTGCTATCCATGGTGTTGTAGCAGCAAAGTGTATAACATCGCCTATCTGGCTAGCTCAGAGAGACCCAGGAGGACCCCTGTTGTGCTGTGGCTTCACATGTCCCCTTCTCTCAGTGGGGATGGTCTGATGAAACATGGCTGTGGGAATAGCTACAGTAGCTTAGCCTCCACAGCTAAAGGTATCAGAACAACACAGCGCTGTTTGCCTAAAGATAAACATGTTTGGTGCCGGTAGAATTGACGAGTGGGCAGGATTTGTGCCTCCTTCAAATCTGAGTTTTAATGAGGATGACACCCCTCCAGGCCTCTCTACATGATGATATGTAGGCTCACCATGCTGCTATGTACAGTCAATACTTTGCATTTCCCTTTCCTGCAGCCGAGCCTGACAGTTAACTGCGATGATGCAACAACAACAACAGAGGCTACCGATCCCTATTGTCCCAGGTAGTTCATGATTTTTCCAGGATCCATTTTTAGGATAGAGAAGATGGAGAGTATGTGCATTTGGATGCTAATTTATTGTGTAACCTTATGTACGAGCTCATATCTGCACCTTTAAATGTCCCAAGTAAATAGTCCTAGAGAATTTGTCGGTGGAATTGGCTGCGTAACAGGCCAGTGTCCACTGCTCTCATCTTGGCCCCGGGCCTTTCCTTCTGTTGATGGGTATCCATTTGCTGCTGCTCCCTCTCCCTCTGCATGGGAGACGGTGGGAGAGAGGGGGAGAGCGAGAGGCAGAGAGAGAGGGGGAGAGCGAAGGAGAGAAAGACACGTGGAAGGCAGGGAGTGAGAGAGAGAGAGAAGGGATAGGTGGAAAGAGAGGAGGGAGCGAGAGAGAGAGCAGAGAGAGAGAGAGCATCAGTCCTATCTGTTGCAGTGATATTTACCATCGCCATCTCTTCACATTTGTGAGAGGGAAGGCGAAACCCCCCCCCCCCCCCTCCCCCCACCACACCTCCAGTATTTCAGTACCCAAGCCAGCACAGCGTAGACAGAAATGCACTCTCAATATAAACAGGGGTTAACCTGTTACTGCAGTGGACTAAATCAGGGTCACACAGAGGGTTTCTTGGTAGTCTTATTAAACAAATCTACTTTGAAAAAAGTATACACCTCACACACATGGTTATGGGCTTAAAATAAGAAGACACCTGTACCATGTCAGATATAGAGTTGAAATGTATTCATTTCTGAGTTTTCCATCCAATATTACACTTTATAATCTCAATAACACACAAAGAAGACTGAAATATAACAAAACCGTTTGACATAGAAACACCAAATTTCCGTCAGGTTTTTTACATTATTTTTTTATTAGTTATGAAATTATTAAAAATATTAATAACATTCCACCCATCAGGCACTAGACGGAGATTTGGTCATGTGCTTGCAGGAAAGGGGTATAATATTTGGACTAGACAGGCCAAAGAAATAATGTAGAGAGTAGAGTTACTGATATGTTTTGTAGCTGGAAGCAACCCACCTGGGCTGTAGGCAGCAGCAGTATCCAGTCACAACTTTGTCACTGGTGTGCTTTGTTTTTATTATGTCTTGCATCACAGACAGGTTGTTGAAGATGTAAACCACAAGGTGCCATGGTCACTCCCTAGCGACACCCATAGACACTTCCTGGTTTGAGTGAGGTGTGTCGGAATGGTGGCAGCTGTTAAGATGAATCATTATTTTATCATTTATGTATTTCTTGTTGGATTTTTTTGTACTTTGATTCAGAGACAGGGCATATACATTATCGTTGATTTGGGGGGAATTTTAGTTTGATTCTGTATGCCAGCAGATCCATTTGTGAATATACATCAGTCTTTGCATAACATTTGTGTCCTCCCTTTTCTATTAGCGGTGTTGGGTTTAGTGCTAACTGACCGTTATAAAGAAGTAGCAGGAAGGAAATAGGCTCTGTTTAGTGGTAGAGGTGACCGTCCAATTGTCATACAATGACACAAAAGTAACAGTTCAATCACAGCTGTAAGAATCCACTTTGACAGGTGGTAAAATCTCATTGGTAAAGGTCACATATATTTTTGCGGAGGTCATGCATCAGTCATTTGAATTATCTATCCGTAAGACAGGAGCTCCCTGTAATGACTATAGCACACCTGCTTCTTTTCACCATAGTTCTCTGTTAGATTGTATCAAGTCCCACACAGACATATCCCTTCACATAGAATCTGGGACTTGGCTATGTGGAAGTTAGCTGCACCGTGTGTGATAAAGTTTGCTGAGAAGGAAATGTTTAACTCCCCATAAAAAGAGAAAAAAGCATCAGTCATTAATGTTAACTACAGACTGATTAACCTCCAAGCTTACAATGTAATCTAGTTTTGTTTGGGAAGCAATAACACAAGTTGGTTGACTTGATTGTGGTCAGTTTGGGGTTTGTGGAACCTTGTTTAGAATTAATTGTAACACGGTGCTCCATGTTTATCTTACAGCTTTACAGTAACCCCCACAGCCTTGTGCACTTTCCAACATGACGCTGTGTATACTTTAATCTCCATAAAACGCACATTAATCCCCAATATTAGTCCAATATCCCAGTTAGAATGCTATATATGCTATATAACTCAGATTTAATGTTATATTTTAATCCAGATTAGAATCTTATTGAGTTACATTTTGTTGGATCGCGAGTAGCTTTAGGTATTTCAGCTGTATGTTAACCGTTAACCCTTGAACTAAAAATAGATCTAAAATCCACAGATAATGCTGGCCCTCTCAAATCAAATTGAGTGGAATATTAGTATTTTAGAGCTCACTAGACTCTTCTATGTGTTTATCTGCTTGCTGAAGGAAAGTCTGTTTGGTTGGTTGCCCAGATGCCACATGCACCCCCCCCCCCCCCCGCCGCCACCGCCACCACTCATGCCCCCCTTTTGGGTGGGAGGGAGGACATGAAAGGTGAGGAGGGAAGGAACTTGTACTACTCAGCTAAAGTGACAGACTATAGCTTGGACAGAAGACATTGTTTCAGTTAAATTCTTGAGTGAATGTTTAACTGTTTCTTCACAATTCTGCTAGTTCAGCAAAGATGATCACAGCACCCACAGCCAAGCTTGCGATTAGAGGCCTACGTTTTGAAAATCCCCTCTCATGGTATTCTCCTCCTTTCCCCTCAGAGGCTCTTCTGTCTCTAACTAGTGATAACGGCTGAAAACATCCAGGACCCCCGACTCTCCTCCCTCTCACTCAGGCTTAAATCATACAGACTAGGACAAAAAGCTTAAGGCTATGCAGTTTTTGCCCCAAGCCTGCAGCCAGTTGGCCATTCATATTCATCTGTAATCTAATACTGTGCTGTGGCCTCTGTTGGGCCCCTGGTGGCCCTTCCCCTACATGTTCACCACCACACAAGCCCTCTCTCAAAACGCCCCTCTCTACACAGTGACCATTGTAAACCCCAGTGTCCCTCTTCTCTCTCCTTCAATTCATGTGTTACCCAGGTTACCCCATCAGGGCACCTCCTTCACAGTGAGCATCAGCACGGGGTCTCATTGGAAACGTCTCAGCTGCTTCAGTAAATAATTAGCACACCGAATCCCCCGGGGCACTTTACAGGAAGCATGGGTTACTAGAGGGGCTGGGTTTTTAATGAATGCAACGCTACATGGTTTTTGATAGCACCCCCATGTCTCAAAAGAAAACACGTCCCATCTAGATTTAATATTGAATGTGGAGAGAGGTATATAAAAATTGACATGTTTTTCTCTCCCTCTCTCTTGTTAGCATTTTATGCTGTCGGTCTGTAAGGCTATTGCTGGATCAGCAGACTCCTCATTATAGGTTTATGCTTCTGATTTCATATGGCGTCGTATAATTGAAAGAGAGTGGCATCACAACACACAAAATCAAAATAGCTAGCCTTTTTTTTCAGTCATTTGCATCATTTAAAAGGATATCGAGCGAGCCAAGCTATTTTAAGTGATGCCACATGCAGATAGTCATTTGTCACCAATTATGCCAATGTGTCCTTTTGTTAAAGTAATCCAATTTCCACTAAACAAGTGAAAAGGGCCACCCTATCTGCCTCTCTGTCATTAGCTAAGGCAAAGCCTACCACTACTATACAGTGAGATCCCAAAGTATTGGGACAGTGACACTTTTTGTTTTTGGCTCTGTACTCCAGCACTTTGGATTTTAAATGATACAGTGACTATCAGGTTAAAGTGCATACTGTCAACTTTAATTTCAGGGTATTTCATCCATATTGGGTGAACCATTTAGAAATTACAGCACTTTTGGGGATCAAAAGTATTGGGACAAATTCACTTACTGTATATGTGTATTAAAGTAGTCAAAAGTTTAGTATTTGGTCCCATGTTCCTAGCACGCAATGATTACATCAACTTGTGACTCTACAAACTTGTTGGATGCACAAATATCATACCCCCAAGACTCTCACCATTGCAATAGGGAGGTTAGTATTTTTGGGGGAGTATGATATTTGTGCGTCTGTAACTTTCTCACTCATCATTATTAATGAATCATTATTAAGGATTATCCATAATCATGTTAGCGTCCAAATGAATGTAGAAGTGATTAGAAACATATTTGATTCTTATTTACAATAAAAGTGACTCCAAAATGACACAATATATTATTTACCATAAATTTTTATTGGGCCAAAATAATCTAAAACACAAACAAACAGCAAATGCATCCGACAAAATTGTAGAGTCACAAGCTTGATGTAATCATTGCGTGCTAGGAATATAGGCCCAAATACTAAACTTTTGACCTCTTTTTTACACATATAAGTGAATTTGTCCTAATACTTTTGGTCCCCTAAAATAGGGGGGCTATGTATAAAAAGTGCTTCTAAATGGTTCACCCGATATGGATGAAAATACCCTAAAATTAAAGCTGACAGTCTGCACATTGTGTCATTTCAAATCCCAAGTGCTGGAGTAGAGCCAAAACAAAACAAAAAATGTGTCACTGTCCCAATACATTTGGAGCTCATTGTATATGATAATATCCTCTCTCACCATTGCATTATCAAAGTGACAATGGTTGCCAAAAAGTCCATTAAAACCTCTTGTACGTGCTAATGTTCATTGTGCATCTAGTGATGCATATTTAACTTCCAACGTTATTTTAAGATGATGGGAAAACGATGAAACTGCCAAGATACATTATAAGTGGAAAATACTATATTCCTTCTCTATATCCCTCCCTGAACTCCAAACACATCCCCAACATTGCTTTTTGGGAGGGAAATTTAAGAAAATCTATCACTAAATAATGCACGGGTTGCCGATGAACAATTCATATGTAGTATGGCAAATCTATATCCATTATTGAAAAAATGTAATATTCATCAAATATACAGTACATTGCAGCCCACGAGCTACACCTTCAAGATAAGCAGGATAACAAACAAGCAGATCTGTCGGTATCTCGGGGAGTTCAGAGCTCAGTCGGCGGCTCCCATCTCCTCTTAACAGGATTTGCGAGATGGTTTTTATTGGCTCCCCTGAGTTCCCATAACTGCTTGAGCTTTACAGACTAGACTAGAATAACATGCAGTCTGGTCATACTGACAGTAGACAGGACTCTGCAGAGAGTAAACGCAACACTGGCACAAATGTGGTGGTGTAGTACGCAGGGGCAGCTGCAGGCTTGCAGGTGATTCAGGGGTGTTTTTTTTTAGATTGTCTTGGGCCTGTGGGGGCTGGTGTTCTTCAAGGGCCTGTACAGTTGAGACATGCTGCATGGACCCTGCTGGTCTAGGTTGTTCATTTGCTTGGTTGAGCACCTCGCTGAGGCCGGGTTCCAACTAAGAAATGCTGTCACATTGTGTCATTACAAATACTCACAAGTCCCCAAACCCCACTACAGCAAGAAATGGACACCACCGCTAGATAGTGTTTTGAATGCCTTATTTTGTCTAGCACTTTCCGAAACTGTTTTACAGAACACCACCAGAGGAATAAGAATATATCTTCTCATACTGCAGAGTGCTTCTCATATCGTAGTAAGCATATAGCCTAGGACTTGGATTGTGTTTTTGATATCAAGTTTGGTTGGAATTGTCCTGTCTATGAGGAGGAAGTGCAAGTGAAAAAGTCCATTTTAAACCTGTTTATAAGGCCAGTGGACTGTGTCTACTCCAAGTTACATGGCTTTGGCTCACTCACCTCAGTGATAGGATGCTCGGCATCTATTTTTAGTGTGTGGCGAGACCACGGAGGGAAAAAACGGTGATCAAAAGAAGACCGCTCATTGATTTTTCAAACCCGAACACATTATGCCACAAATATATATCAAAGGCAAGGACCCGCATGCCTTCCCTGACAAGCGCAGCATGACTTAAACATGCTAAAGCTATGTTTAAGCCTCCAGCTAACACATTTTAACTTTTAAAATGAATAACGAGAAGGTGCTTCACCTTCGACCCCAGCCGCCGCTCCCTCGGAAAAAGAAAAATGGGGAAGCGGAGAATGTAATAAAAAAAACCCGGAGCCTACCGCTGTGATTCTATGCATTATTAACATACCCTTTCAGATTGGTTAATTAGAAAAGGGTAATCTGGTCATTAACATGTGGGCCAACTGGTTAGGTACAGTATATCATTGGGAAACTAATCCTCCTCCCAGTAACAGAGAGAGCTCCTTCATCAACGCGACTCACCGTTAATCCCATTACAAAGGTTTGTACTACAGAAACTATACTTTCCTTATCCTTTAAGCACCAGCCGGGACTGTGTAATTGCTATGCATTTAAAGCAATTTGGTCAGTGGCGACAGAAACCTGCTTACAGCTGAAAAGTTAATGACACTGAAAACCAATACTATACACCGAGCACTTAGCGAGTCGCTCCATTTTACAAAGTTTCCCCCTCCTCGCCCTGCGTGCATCGTACAGTTCACCTACCTCTTGTTTGAGCTTTTTCTCCAGATGTGAGGTCACTTTGGGTGGAATGTAAGGGTAATGGGGAACCATTAGTTGAACACAAAGGCCTGCATGCACAGTCCGAGATCTGGTAATCAGTGCACTGTGCCCTAACTTGTACTGACTGTTTAGACACACTGCACATGAGGGTTGGAGCAGTGATATGGCAGGAAAGACATTCACGGTGTGCTGAAGTTGTTGCTTGAATACGGGACTGAATGCTAGTGAGCTAGAAGTCATAGACGGATCACATGCCTTTGAGACATTTCTATCAGGAAGCAGACTTGTCCCTTTTAAATGCATCCTCTGTTGTATTTTAATGCCACATGGGTATAACGTATTGTGGGGATATTGTGTACCACAAACCCTACTCCAGTGACCCTAGAACCCCCCCCCCCAACCACATTCAGGACCCCTGTCTTGATTTGCATTGGCAGTCCTGTCTTATTTTCAGTGACAGTGTGCTGAAATAATTAGGTTACCAAAAGGCCCCTGCCTCCTGACAAATGATCAACAAACCATGATTTATGAGGGCATCTCGTATCATGGGATGCCCATTGGTTTCAACACACAGGGTGTTTGGGGTATCAGTGGCCACATATACTGTGTATCAGAGATAGCTTTTTCACATGGGGTTGGTTGATGCTGACCTATTCTTTTAGCCACCTGTCATCCATAATAATCAGCTTTCACACTCTTATTATACGAGTCATCACAGTCGCGAGTGTTTATGGTGTGATAACTCAGCTTTAGTAGAGGGATCATGTGGATAGCGTAACATGCTTGAAAAGATTAACCCAACCCAAATTGATTATATTGTTTACATGCGATTTGTCCAGGGGCCATATGTTTCATGCATCTCAGAGTAGGAGTGCAGATTTAGGATCAGGTTCCTCCCTGTCCATGTAATCTTATTCATTGTGATCTAAAAGACATTACTCATCCTAGATCAGCACTCCTACTCTGAGACGTTTGATGCATACGGCCCCTGATCTACATATGCCTGGGCCCTGAGAAAGTCATTTGGTTAGCTCCCTCTTTTTTTGGAGTTGTGCTTTTACAGTAGTCTGTCTCTGTTTCTCAATTGTATGTTATTAGGTAGGGTATCTTGTCAGAGAACATTCATATTATGTTTTATGACTTTGCCAGCTGTGGATCATTATATCATGCTTCCTGTTGAATGGCAGGATCATATTTCTATATACTGGAAAGCAGTACCTTGAAATTCTGATTAATGACTTATGAAAAGAGCTTTTAGTTAGGTATTACATGATTAAAATATTACAACTGCAGAGTGAGAGGAATGATCCCTTAAAAATATTGCACATTTTTTCCCAAATTTCATAGATCATTCTTATGTTCATCTCCAAGGGACTGAATTGACTGAACTGAGGAATTGTCCTCGGTTCTACTGTGTCATCACCAGTAAGTAGCATAGGGAAATCACGATTCTCTTGTACCATGCTTAGTGTGTTGAGACTAGGAGCCTGGGACTTTAACTAGATGATGTGGGAAATGAATGAACTCTACATCATTGTCTTAGCTGACCACAGATTGCTCATCACTGCGGTCTGATTGATACGCATCTAAACATGGTTTTAATAAGCAGAGTGACATTAAAGCATGCTGCGGCAGAAGTGTGTAATTATAAAGGTGGTTGTAATGATGGTGAAGATGGTGATGATGATAATTATAGTCTTGAAGATTGCACATCAGAAATAGATCGAGGGAGGATGTTGATATTGATTACATTCTATTATATAAGTGAGTTGCCCATTGAAATCTCGCAGTCACATTATCCATGTTTGCTCCCTATAATTGCTGGAGATTTACTAGCTAGCCTATACCTTGCTTTGACTCATATTGTCCAATGTTGGGGACTGACCATGCAGTGTCTGGTGTTAAAGAGTCAGGTGTCTAACATCGCCTCTCCTCGCTGTTCTCCCATCCAGCCAGTAGATGATTGGAGGGGCTCTGGTGTCTCCACTGCCCTGCGAGGATAAGCAGCTGTCAGAAGGAACATCAATACTTGAATGAATGGACAGTTGAATCCAATTTATGAAAGACTGAGTGAAAGCGAAAGTACTCACCCCTGCCAAGCCCTCGTCCATAGCTAGTAATGCAACACTCGTCGTTTGGTGATTTAGTGTACATTTACGCAATGATGTGTAAGTGGTGTGTCATTCCATACTGCACCATTTTGCCATGGCCTCCTAATCGATATCTTCATCTATATGGAGTTCTAAATGGAGAATCACGCAGAGGCAGAAGTAATATCTCAATAGTGTTGCATGAGGTCAAACCTATGTTTCTCCCGTTTCCTTAAAGGCTAAAATAGGCCCATCAAAATTGATGAAGCAATGAAGAATGTGAAGTAGGCTTTGACAGGTCAGAAATGGCCACATGGAATATGTCATCAATCAACTACAGCAACTGCGCCCATGTCGCTGAGTGAAAGTGAGCTATCTTGACTTTATGGTTCCAGAAATATGTTCACACTAACGGACAACATCTTTCATCTCGCTTACATTAACGGAAATTAACTCAAAGTACAGTAAAAGGACCAAGATTCTTATTTGAAAATGATGTCTACACACTGTATAAGACAGACAGATAACCTGAGAAAGCCCACAGACTCAAATCCACAAGATCTGTAGGAACAATCAGCAACTGACTACACTGGGCGTCTATGTATCCTTGTAATGTAGTCCTATCACACACCGTATACTAATTGCATGAGAATGCAGGAAGTGACTGACACACAGGCTCCTGTAGTGTCTGGTTAAATGGGGCTGTTATCACTGGAGGAATCCCATTCAGGCACTCATTAGGCAGTCAAATGAGAATAATCTGCCTGGATCTCCATGATCTCCATTACGACAGAGACCTCCCAAATGGCACCTTATTCCCTATATAGTGTACTACTTTTGAGCAGAGCCCTGGTCAAAAGTAGTGCACTGTATAGGGAATATCGTGCCATTGGGACGCAACCTTATTCTCCTGGTGGGGCATTGGCCTTTTACTCAGAGAGATGGGAGTGGAGCGCTGGGTCTTACCAGGTGTGTTTCTCCTAACTCCTAACTCTAATTGCTCACTTGTGCCCGGGAGAATGTGGTGTGTGTGTTTCCACTTTATGGATGAACGCAGCAGAGAATATCAGAAAGACAAACAAATTCTCAGCAGTATTGCTCATGCATATATGCCACCCTCGGGGCAGCAGGTAGCCTAGTGGTTAGAGCGTTGGAATAGTAACCGAAAGGTTGCAAGATCAAATCCCCGAGCTGACAAGGTACAAATCTGTCCTTCTGCCCCTGAACAAGGCAGTTAACCCACTGTTCCTAGGCCGTCATTGAAAATAAGAATTTGTTCTTAACTGACTGGCCTAGTAAAATAAAAATAAAATATGGAATTAGAGAAGGTATCAGTGTTTTTTTATATCTGATACAAGGTGTCAAGGATGTGTTTTCTCTGACTTTTATGTGTCATTGACTGTCACTTACACTCAAATAGTAAGCTATATCATATCAAAGACAACCAAGCAGGCCTTCCGTATGAACATTCTGGAATATGTTGTTGTTTTCGTAAGCAGACATTTTCTTGGGGCACAACAGAGAAAAATAGCAGGGACATACATTGTCCACTCCCATGGAGGTGGCTCCAAAAAGGTTAAGCCCTGTCTTGATTTACAACGGCCAGAGGACACTGACCATTAAAAATATGTAAATGTGGGGGTCGTAGAGAGAGGACCATGGTCCTGGTGACAGACCACCCACTGTTTCGCCACAAACATGGACACTCCGCTCTACAAATCAGAGAGAGCTTTCATTTAGGGAAGGTCACAGACCTTTTTATCACCTCCTTAAGACACCTTTGGAACAATTCATCATCTTACACAACACCGATGTTGTGGCTGTTATGTGTGTGTGTGTGTGTGTGTGTGTGTTTGTGTGTGTGACCCATCCCCGGACAACAACATAATGTCGGTGTGTTCTCTGGGTGTTTGTTTGCTAGAATGAGTAGATTGGCTTTTGGATTTTTTTCACTTGACGAGAAAGAAGGGGCTTGTTTGAAGTTATATGGCAGAGAGTATTTGGTTTTCTCTGAAGATTTGCAAAATCGCTTTCCTCAGCAGTCAAGTTAAATTGTTTTGCGTTTGCTTTTATTGGCTCCCCTCTCATGTTTTGAATATTATTGACGTACACCTTTTGGGTTATGTTTGATGGATGGATTGGATGTCACACATGCCTTGGGTGTTTGTTTGTCTCCTGGTGCCTTGGCTTCTCCTGCCCTGACATGCTCTGTTGGATCCTGTGGCATTTGGCACCCTCTCAAGTCCCCTACAGCCCCTCCCCTCCCCCTCCTGTAAACCTTCTCCTCCAGCCTTTCTACTTTTCTACTCCCGAAACACACACACACACACACACACACACACACACACACACACACACACACACACACACACACACACACACACACACACACACACACACACACACACACACACACGTTATGTTATCCTATTCTCGTTGGGAGCTAAAATGTTATTTCCATTCAAAATTCTGTTTTCCCTAACCCTTAACCCTAAACTTAACCCATAACCCTAAACCCTAAACCTAACTCCTAACCCTAAACCTAACCACAAACCCCTTACCTTAAGCCTAATTCTAACCCTAACCATTACTGTAACTCTAACCGTAAACCTAACCCCTGAACTTAATAACCTTTGACCTATTGGGGGGAGATTTTTCCTTGTTACTATCCTTGTGGGGATCTAAAATCCCCCAAAGTCCCCACAAGGATAGGAAGAAAAATTCTCCCTCGTGGCAAATTTAGAATAACCTTTTTTTTTTTTTTACATGTTTTATTTTGATTTCAATGTGTTTGAGTACATCTTCCCATTCTAATTCAACAAATATGGTAGCTTAAAAATGTATGAATAAATAATTGTTACAATTATGATAACATTGTTCCATTAGTAGCAGTCTTAACACCGATGATGGTTACGCCAACTAGATATTTTAGGTAAATGAGGCCACAAATGCTCAAATCTAAGCAATTCATTCTTTAAAAATAATTTACTAAAGTATTACGATTAATGATTTTGCTCATAGTTATTTCTCTTAATAAATTGAGTAACACGGTGGTGGCAGGTAGCCTAGTGGTTGGAGCATTGGGCCAGTAACCAAAAGGTTGCTAGATCAAATCCCTGAGCTGACAAGGTAAAAATGTGGCATTCTGCCCCTGAACAAGGCAGTTCATTGTGAATAAGAATTTGTTCATAACTGACTTGCCTAGTTAAATAAAAAATAACACCAAGTGACACTTTGGATTTAGACACACCAAATGATCAATGGAATCCTAAAATGTATGACATACTAAAAGGGTGTGATTAGATAATATAGACTCCTTCCCGATAACAGTTTTCCACTGGAGAGAACGCTCAAGGTCTTTGTAAGTAGTGATTTTCAAGGCGGAAACACAAATTACATAAAACTGAGGGACACACATTACTCTAGAAAAATGGTATTTTGTTTTAATAGGCTTCTTTGTTTTTATTGAGCTATATAATATATTACATTCTTTTGTTCACTTTCTAGCATAGAAAATTAGAGATATTGTAGATATCTCTAAATCCTAAAAACATGTCACTACAACTACACGTCACAACTGGGACAAGCCTATTTGCTTCCAGTAAGTCCATTAAACAATGCATAAACATAACGTTTATCACTATGAAGGACATTATGTTTTATCATTGATTATCAGTTCAATATCAACAAAAACAAACACAGTAGGATGTGTAACTATTTATCATTTGAACGTTTATTTTAGATTTTTATGGCTGCAAAGACAAGTGATGCCGCCACTATTGAAGAACGACCAGAGTACACAGACAACAGAAGATGAAAGGCACTCTTTTGAAAGTACCAGGAGGACCCCAAAGAATACAGCAGTAAGATCTAGTATAGCTTTATGGTGGTGGACTGCCGTATTATATGCGTTTACAGTATAGGACGTATCAGCTGTGAATCATGCTCTAAGTGATTTATCACATGGCTAGTGGTTGGTGTTGGTCAGTCACTCATATGTGTTGATAGCATGTTGGAGATGTCTTGACACTTTGACCCCCCCCCCCCCCCCCACAATTCTGGCTGACATCTGGCTGCATGTTTGTTGGATGGAGATGTATGATAAGTCTGGAATCAATATTTATTCAACTATATTCTGTATAGCAGCAAGGTGACGTTTTAGAGCTATTCTCGTTTTAGTGATTCCTGCAGAATTCCCTCCAGCAGGCTCTTGCAGCAGCTGATGCCTTATGTTCAACCATGTATGAGTGTGTGTTTGTGTGCGTCTGAATACCCTGTGTGTCCCTTCGTAAATACCCTGTGTGTGTGCACATAAGAAATACTGTACCTCTTTTATAACCTAGTTATGGGGATTGCTGTTATTTTCAAAAGCCATTTTCCCCTCGTCCTTATCGGGCAACTCAATTGAACAATCTATAACTGCACTCCTGGTGCCCCGAGATGTTCACAGAGAAAGTTATTATCTTCTTGTAGGAAGCGGTAGTGAGAATTAGGGACCTTTTGCTATCATTAGGCACTGATTCAAATGAGCTTTACAGGAGTAGACTGAAAAACCCAGCGAGGGTAGTTCTGTCATGAACTAGATTGTTACAAAGGGTTCTTTAAAAAAAATA
This sequence comes from Salmo trutta, assembly GCF_901001165.1. Classification (NCBI taxonomy): domain Eukaryota; kingdom Metazoa; phylum Chordata; class Actinopteri; order Salmoniformes; family Salmonidae; genus Salmo; species Salmo trutta. The sequence goes on along the minus strand of NC_042981.1, from coordinate 39,244,177 downwards.
AAAAATATCTTTCCACTTACACAAATTGCTAGGTACGCCAACCGCCCTGTTCTTCTGCATGTGTGTTTTCTTTTCAAGACAATGGATGGATAAGATGAAGCAATCAACTAGACTTAAAGCCAACAACAGACTGAGTATACACTGCCATTTGAAATCACAGTGTTGTGCTGCTATCCAGCAGAGTGGAGTTTCAATTTGTCCCTCTCGGACGCACATTACTGCTTCTCCTCATCTCCCTTATTGCTGCCTGGAGTGCTATGACAACATAAGTGAGAATAGATTTAATCTCTCCAAACCCTCTAATAATTTGTGCAATGGGCTCAGGGTGAAATCTTGCACACAAAGGCCTAATCACGTCGAGTAGCATGTGTAAGCCTTTTTTCCACATATTCTACGTCCAGTTCTCAGAATTGTCATCAGCTAGAGAGATACGAATTTGACCCGAACAAAAAGATGACTCAGTCAGTGAGTCTGCCACTAGTGAGTGACGTTTGGCACTAGTGTCATCAACATCCAGTGGTGCGAGGTGGGAGGAATGAAATTGCAAACTCAAGGTGCGTGATACAACCTGTTATTATTTTTGACACAAGCCATTTACAATAGCTATGAAGGTGGCAATGGAAAATGTAATATTGATTGTATGCCCTCAAGGCTTTGCTCTCCTGACTTTCCCAGTTTCATGCCTCTCACACATGTTGTTGTAGTGATGGTGTTTTTTTTCAATTCCCTCCCCTCACAAATCCTGTTTTTAGGGCTTTCTTGATGGTTTATTTGATGAGGTAATTATGTTGTTAGATTGGGGAGGGTAAGGTGGTGTTTTGGGAGGTGGAAAAATTATAGAAAGCTATACTGAAGGGAATAGAACGTGAACCACACATGATGTGACAGGTGTTGATATACCTAACGACATTCTGTATTCCATTTAGTTTTCATTAGGGAGGTCACCAAATTATTCCCACAAAAACCGTTTACAGAAAACGTTCACACAACATTAAGAAACGGTTGTTTTTAACAGTACATCTCAATTACTTTTGGCATCATCAAGACACACTCAAAGATTAAGAACTGTGAGGAGACAGTCGACCATTAGGGCTCTGTCCCTGTCTACAGCGACAGACACATGCCAGACCAAAGACAAACACATTAAACAGGGCCTTCAAAGGGACCACAGCCAATTGGACAAGTCTGGCAGAGGTAGACCTCAAGTGTCAGTAGTATCCAAGCAGATTGCAGGGGTTATCTGCCAATTCAGTAATTAAGACTCTTCTCGCTGCCAACACTTTCGCCCATTTCTCAAATGAATGTGTGACCTGCACAACACCCCTCTACAGTGGGGGAAAAAAGTATTTGATCCCCTGCTGATTTTGTACATTTGCCCACTGATAAAGAAAGGATCAGTCTATAATTTTAATGGTAGGTTTATTTGAACAGTGAGAGACAGAATAACAACAAAAATCCAGAAAAACGCATGTCTAAAATGTTATAAATTGATTTGCATTTTAATGAGGGAAATAAGTATTTGACCCCCTCTCAATCAGAATGATTTTTGTCTCCCAGGTGTCTTTTATACAGGTAACGAGCTGAGATTAGGAGCACACTGTTAAAGGCAGTGCTCCTAACCGCAGCTTGTTAACTGTAAAAAAGACATCTGTCCACAGAAGCAATCAACCAATCAGATTCCAAACTCTCCACCATGGCCAAGACCAAAGAGCTCTCCAAGGATGTCAGGGACAAGATTGTAGACCTACACAAGGCTGGAATGGGCTACAAGACCATCGCCAAGCACCTTGGTGAGAAGGTGACAACATTTGGTGCGATTATTCGCAAATGGAAGAAACACAAAAGAACTGTCAATATCCCTCGGCCTGGGGCTCCATGCAAGATCTCACCTCGTGGGGTTGCAATGATCATGAGAATGGTGAGGAATCAGCCCAGAACTAGGATCTTGTCAATGATCTCAAGGCAGCTGGGACCATAGTCACCAAGAAAACAATTGGTAACACACTACGCCGTGAAGGACTGAAATCCTGCAGCGCCCGCAAGGTCCCCCTGCTCAAGAATACATATACATGCCCGTCTGAAGTTTGCCAATGAACATCTGGATGATTCAGAGGACAACTGGTGAAAGTGTTGTGGTCAGATGAGACCAAAATGGAGCTCTTTGGCATCAACTCAACTCGCCGTGTTTGGAGAAGGAGGAATGCTGCCTATGACCCCAAGAACACCATCTCCACCGTCAAACATGGAGGTGGAAATATTATGCTTTGGGGGTGTTTTTCTGCTAAGGGGACGATGGACGGGGCCATGTACCGTCAAATCTTGGGTGAGAACATCCTTCCCTCAGCCAGGCTCATTGAAAATGGGTCGTGGATGGGTATTCCAGCATGACAATGACCCAAAACACACGGCCAAGGCAAAAAAAAGGAGTGGCTCAAGAAGAAGCACATTAAGGTCCTGGAGTGGCCTAGCCAGTCTCCAGACGTTAATCCCATAGAAAATCTGTGGAGGAAGCTGAAGGTTCGAGTTGCCAAACGTCAGCCTCGAAACCTTAATGACTTGGAGAAGATCTGCAAAGAGGAGTGGGACAAAATCCCTCTTGAGATGTGTGCAAACCTGGTGGCTAACTACAAGAAACGTCTGACCTCTGTGATAGCCAACAAGGGTTTTGCCACCAAGTACTAAGTCATGTTTTGCAGAGGGGGTCAAATACTTATTTCCCTCATTAAAATGCAAATCATTTAACATTTTTGACATGCGTTTTTCTGGATTTTTTTTTGTTATTCTGTCTCTCACTGTTCAAATAAACCTACCATTCAAATTATAGACTGATCATTTCTTTGTAAGTGGGCAAACATACAAAATCAGCAGGGGATCAAATACTTTTTTCCCCCACTGTATGTACCAAACCACTGATTGCTGCAGTTAAAAGCAGTCCCTGTGAAAAGTAGCCATCTAACGCTCCCTTCCCTCTGTAACACATCGTTCGGGACCTCCATGCTAATTTAGCTAGCTAGTCCAGTGAACTCGACATAAAAAATTACAAGCTAAGCCCAAAAAACTCTTCAATTCAGAAGAAAAAGACTAGTTAGTTTATTTCACTGAATCTCAAGTGGTCAGAACTGTATGTCCTCCATAATAGTACATTTTTTATGTTTAAAGCCTGTGAGGAATTCACTCAAGATGTTAGATGTTAGGTATTCACATACATTTCCTCGTATCTACGCTAGTAGATAATTAGGATTGGCAACATACTCCATGTACCTGCTCTGGGCTGGAGCATGAATATTCAGTGAATGGAACATAGCTTCCGTCATTAAAACTGTCTTGTCATCATATTCAATTGTCAGTCCATCATCGTGATGTCACCACATCTCTCGCCCTGGCAGTCACCTCATTCTTGTATATACAATAAGACTGGTGGTTTCATCTGTCACTGTCATTACATTAGTGTGAGTGGGGGAAAAATCACTCATAATGAGCTCGAGATTATAGGCTTTGTGTTTTGGTTTACCAGTAAATGCATGCAATGCGAAAGGGATTTCCCACGTAAGCCTCCGCTATCAGTTTACAATAACTATTGCATTATGACATAATCCACGGGGACTCAAAGCACAAGGTCAGTTCGGTTGCCGTTATGGTCTGTGACTGCTATACAGGAAGTGTACGTGAAAACGCTGGACAGGATGTTGTTTTTAGAACACCATCACTTCTCCCACAAAGGCGTGCTTAGGATGTGCTTACATATTGAGGGAAAATTGTTTGAATCCTAACCGAATATTTTGAGTTCCTATCCTTTCATCCGGGCTGAGTTGAAGTGAAGTTCAAGCCCCAGTTCTCGGTTTTCTCCACATCTTCATCAGTACCACTCCTGTCATGGATGATGTCTATTTCACAGAAAAAAAAGAATTGAGAATTTTCAGCTCCCGTGGAGTGGGGCCAAGAAGTTTGATGAAAACTCCTGTGAAAGGCAGTGAAAGTAGAGAAGATCAAATCAGTCGGCTCCATCGGCCCTCGTAAGAGCTGATCCCCTCAGAGAGTGCTCAGGGCTCACTGATCACAAAATCTTCCCGTAAAACTGCAGGAGTCTGTGCAGCACCCTGAAAAAGACCTGCCTCTCTCTCTCAAGTGAAGGAGTTGAGTTGAAGTGGGGAGAGTAGAGAAAATAAGGGTTTATCCTATGCACAGGCTGAATGTGGGCATCAGTAGTCAAGTCTATAGAACTGAGTTGAGGGGTGGGGTAAGCAGGGTTGGGGGATAAGTAGCTGCTCTATATGGCCTGGGTGCAACCACACACCCTTTTCTCCTAAGGACCTAGTCCCCTGATGGTTTTACTAGGGGCCCCTGTGGTCCCTCTTAGAACTGGTAGAGAAGTGTGTGTGCATGTGTGTTTGTGTGTGTGTGTGTGTGTACTGCTAACACCCACTGCGAATAATCTACCTATGGTTTATCTGTTAACCCTCAGAGCTGTATGTCTCTCAAGGGAACAAATTAGCTACCTGAATAGTTTACACTTATTGACAGTGCTAAACAATCATTGACTTTGTGAAAAATTCATATCTATTTTCACTTGTGTTGTTAAATAAATGATGTAGTAAAATCCATAGTGTTGGATAGTGCTGTAGCAGCAAAACCATAGTGTTGGATTATGCTATCTGAGGTGGGTGTCTGAATTGGAATGACTAATTTACAGCTACTCCTTCCGTGTGATGTGGTGTGGGTTTGTTACAGAATGTTGTTATGTTCCAGAGGTAATTCCCTCCAAAACGGACGACAGTGAAATAAAACCTAGCCACACAATGTAGCATTCACCTAGTGCTAAAGCTGCTTATCAGAAAGTAGGTTTGAGTGGGGAAAATGATTAAATAAATGAATAATTTGCATGGAATAAATATGTCTTTGGTTTATGAAGTGTGAAATGTACCAATGCAGAGGCTCTGTTGTTGTTGTTGCTGTTGATCATTGCTTAGGTGTCTCCACTGTTATGGCCATTTATACTCCACATCCCGACATTATGCAAGCCCAATTTATTGGCCCTATGAAATGTTAGCGTTTTCATCAATAAAAATAATCTAGTTGTAGGTAATTCTGATATACCGTTGTTTACCCCAGATAGAGAGCTTGAGTTTATAGCAGACTCCTACCGAATACAGTTTATCAGAGTGAAAGGAATAATGACTAAGATATTAGAGATATTAGATATATATAGATACATTTTTCTGCTATTGTCCAAAATAAGCAATAAATTCATAACCTCAAGATTACTGATGACGCATCAATCCCAGATACTCATAAAGTCAACAAAACGAAACCATTCCTCATTATCTGGTTTGTAGACTGGCTTCATACAGTCTTTGTCACCACTGGGATTGTGTGTTGCTACTACAAGGCAGTGAAACATTACTTGAATATTTAATGAGAGAGACTGTATGGTACAGTAAATGCAAACAGTTAGTGTGTTATATGTCTACTGTATGTATCTACTACAATATTTCCTTGTCATTGTGATTTTATGTCTGGTAACATTCACTAGCTCTTCATGCATTTTCAGACTTGATGTACACAGAGTGAACTGGGATTCTCTGCATCTAACCCTATTACGGGGGCTGAGTCACTGACTTACTGGTGCTCTTGCATGCCATCCGTAGGAGGGGTGCATCACTTGAGTGGGTTGAGTCTCTGACGTGATCTTCCTGTCCGGGTTGGCGCCCCCCCCTTGGGTTGTGCCGTGGCGGAGATCTTTGTGGGCTATACTCGGCCTTGTCTCAAGGATGGTAGGTTGGCGGTTGAAGATATCCCTCTAGTGGTGTGGGGGCTGTGCTTGGCAAAGTGGGCGGGGTTATATCCTGCCTGTTTGGCCCTGTCCGGGGGTATCGCCACAGTGTCTCCTGACCCCTCCTGTCTCAGCCTCCAGTATATATGCTGCAGTAGTTTATGTGTCGGGGGGCTAGGGTCAGTCAGTTATATCTGGAGTATTTCTCCTGTCTTATCCGGTGTCCTGTGTGATGCTCCCTCTAATTCTCTCTCTCTCTACCTCTCCTTCTCTCTCTCTCTTTCTCTTTCTCTTCTCTCTGAGGACCTGAGCCCTAGGACCATGCCTCAGGACTCTCTGGCCTGATGACTCCCTGCTGTCCCCAGTCCACCTGGTCGTGCTGCTGCTTGCAGCGGTTTCGATCCTGTCACGTCCTGGCCAGTCTAAGGGTTAATTGGTATTGTAGTTTGGTCAGGACGTGGCAGAGGGTATTTGTTTTATGTGGTTAGGGGTGGTGTGTTTGTTGTAGGGCAGTTGATTTAGGTATTCCGGGGTTTTGGGGCACTGTTTGATTTTCATGTATTCTATGTTGAGGCAGGTGTTGTCTATTTGCCTTTGATTGAGAGTCCCATATATGAGGGTGTGTTTTTGTTTGTCTTTTGTGGGAGATTGATTTTGCACTGCGTTTTTGGATAGCCTGCAAAACTGTTACCGTTGTAAGTACTGGTTATTGTTTTTTTGTTCAAGTGGAGGCTTTACATGTTTTCTTCAATAAACATGAGTGTCCACAATCCCGCTGCATTTTGGTCCTCCTTTCCTCAACACAACGAAGATTGTGACAGATCCTCTCTCTCTATCGGCTATGAAAAGCCAACTGACATTTACTCCTGAGGTGCTGACCTGTTGCACCCTCTACAACCACTGTGATTATTATTATTTGACTCTGCTGGTCATCTATGAATGTTTGAACATCTTGGCCTTGTACTGTTATCTCCACCAGAAGAGGTCTGGCCACCCCTCAGAGCCTGGTTCCTCTCTAGGTTTCTTCCTAGGTTCCTGCCTTTCTAGGGAGTTTTTTCTAGCCACCGTGCTTTTACATCTGCATTGCTTGCTGTTTGGGGTATTAGGCTGGGTTTCTGTATAGCACTTAGTGACATCGGCTGATGCAAAAAGGACTTTATAAATACATTTGATTGAAGTTTAGGGGGCGGGATTCTCTATATCCTAATGAGATCCTAACACAGCCCCTAGCTGAAACAAAGGAGAGCAAAAGCTAAGTGGTCTCTCAGTGGGGAAATGCTTACGCTCGCGACCCGCCCCGCCCCCGGCTTTCGGTTTTTCCCTCAGTTTACAGGCAGGCAGATTCCTGGTTGGAATATTATCGCTTTTCTACGAGATAAATTGCATAAAAATTGGTTTTAAACAGCGGTTGACATGCTTCGAAGTACGGTAATGGAATATTTAGAAATTTTTTGTCACTTTCTGCGCCATGCTCGTGACCGTGATATACCATTGGGATAGTGTCTAGAACGCACAAACAAAACGTCGTTGATGGACCATAACGATGGATTATTTGGGACCAAACCAACATTTGTTATTGAAGTAGAAGTCTTGGGAGTGCATTCTGACGAAGAACAGGAAAGGTAATAACATTTTTCTTATAGGAAATGTGATTTTGGTGAAGGCTAAACTGGTTGGGTGTCTAAATAGCTAGCCCTGTGATGCCGGGCTATGTACTTAGAATATTGCAAAATGTGCTTCATCCGAAAAGCTATTTTAAAATCGGACATATCGAGTGCATAGAGGAGTTCTGTATCTATAATTCTGTATTTCTGTGTTTTGGCCTGGTATGGCTCTCAATCAGGGACAGCTGTACTTCGTTGTCGCTGATTGGGAGTCATACTTAGGTAGCCCTTTTTCCACCTGTCTGGTGTGGGAAGTTGTCTTTGCGTTGCATGTGTTTGCATGCATATCTTTTCGTTCGTTGTATTGTTTTGCTGGTTCACGTTTAAAATAAAGAAAGATGAACCCAACTCACGCTTTGCCTTGGTCTACCGTTAACGATGGACGTTACAATATTCATAAATGTATGCAAGTAATGCGTTATTGAAATCAAAATACTACTCACGTTACAGAACAAGCAGTAAAGCTTCATATGATACCAAATTTTGCTCTGTAGCACCTACAGATTAAACATTATGGAGTATTAAAGGAGGCCTGAGTAATTCCAAAATGTCAGAAATATCCAACTTCAATGAATTCTCAATTGTGCTTCCAGATACAAATGCCAAATATGTAAATTATCCTGCCTCCAAAGGACCCTTCTATGCATTACACTTCGTGAAAATCAATTTTTTGTTCTAGTTTTGTGAGGAATCAACCTAATGGCATTGCGTTAACCCTCTGTTCCCCGGGCGCCGAAGTCGTTTCCCTTTCCCATTATTTACAGTGAAGGCTAATGGTTCCACTGTCCTGCAGGGGTGGAATGCCAGCTCTGGCCTGCAGACGTTACAGCTGCAGGGCCAGAGCCAGAGTGGACCTGGAGGGTCAAAGGCCACCAGTGATGTTACTTGAGCCTACACAACGTACACAATCAATTGGCCGAGGGTCCTGCCCTTTAGTCAAATCGCTCTTAAATGCCTGAGCGCAACAGGACAAATGGTTGCCAAGGAGGGTCGACAGAAAAGAGGCATGAGATCCAACTATGTACATGCTCTTAATGCTTCTTCAGCCTGCGTAGGAATACACTGTAGAGGAAAATGCAGAAAAGAAAAGATCCAACTAATCCAAAGGTTCCAGACAGAGGAGAATCCAAATAAACAGTTTGAGGGAGGATGTGTTTCAGTCACTGAAAAAACCAAAGCAGTAGATCTCAAGCATGAGCTACATCCAAGAATAATCACTCTATTTGTGCGTGACAATGTCAATTTAAGATTCACCAGCCTACCTTAACACAGCCAGGGCTTTGAATTACGTCATTCCTGTTTTTCCCGGGCTCTGAGAGCCCATTGGAGACGTGGGTATTGTCACGTAACAGCAGAGATCCTTAGTTTTTGGAAGAGATGTCAAAGAAAGCAAATAAATGGTCAGACAGGGTACTTCCTGAACAGAACCGTCTCAGGTTTTTGCCTGCCATAGGAGTTCTGTTATACTCACAGACACCATTCAAACAGTTTTAGAAACTTTGGAGTGTTTTCTCTCCAAAGCTAATAATTATATGCATATTCTAGTTTCTGGGCAGGACTAATAATCAGATTAAATCGGGTACGTTTTTTATCCAGCCGTGAAAATACTGCCCCCTAGCCATAAGAGGTTAAACGTGAACCAGCAAAACAATACAACGAACGAAAAGCTATGCGTGCAAGCACATGCAACGCAAAGACAACTTCCCACACCAGACAGGTGGAAAAAGGGCTACCTAAGTATGACTCCCAATCAGCGACAACGAAGTACAGCTGTCCCTGATTGAGAGCCATACCAGGCCAAAACACAGAAATACAAAACATAGAAATATAAAATATAGAACATACATCAAAACCCCAAAACACACAAAACAAACACCCCCTACCACGCCCTGACGCAACTATTATAACAAATAACCCCTTTTACTGGTCAGGACGTGACAAATATATACACTCGTAGAGTATATTATGTTCAACAGTATATTCAAAAATGAAATCCATATTTTTCTTTCAAGCACAAATCATTTTGGGATTCCCTCCGGATATCATACATGATGTGGAAGGATATTGACTCATTAGATATCCTGAGATAGGCCTACGTGGACATTTTATTTTCTCTATACGATGACAAATACTGAAAGTACGCCTACATATTATATTTTCTCAGCACATACAATGCATATGCTGTTGACTGAGGTCCAAATCAGGATCTTGATAAAAGGTCAAATAATTTGGGCTCTGGACATTGATCCTGAGTCGGATGTAGCCCATTTTTCATCAGACATGAGGATGAATATAACATATCATGTAAGGATGTCACGTCCTGACCAGTAAAGGGGGTTATTTGTTATTGTAGTTTGGTCAGGGCGTGGCAGGAGGTGTTTGTTTTATGTGTTTCGGGGTTTTTGGTTTATGTTCTATGTTAGTATATTTCTGTTTGGTCTAGTGTGTCTACTTCTATGTTTGAGTTTCTTGGGTTGACCTTCAATTGGAGGCAGCTGTTCCTCGTTGCCTCTAATTGAAGGTCCTATTTAGTAGAGGTTTTTTTTCCTGTGTTTTGTGGGTGGTTGTTTCCTGTTTTGTGTATGTTGCACCTGACGGGACTGTTTTCGGTTGTTTTGTTTTTTTGTGTTTTTAAGTTGAATAAAAGCGAATATGAACACGTCACAAGCCGCGTCTTGGTCCCCATTAGATGACAATCGTTACAAAGGATTTCTATGGAAATTATGCATTTAGAAAAATATATGGATACATAAATGATCAGGTAATTACTACGGATGTGATACATTTCTGAAAATATGTGGATTCGTTCATGCCTAAGTATAAAGGCTTAGATATGTCAGTATGTTGACAGCAATTGCACGCTCCCTCAAAACATGAGACATCTGTGGCATTGTGTTGTGTAACAAAAGTGCACATTTTAGAGTGGCCTTTTACTGTCCCCAGCACAAGGTGCACCTGTGTAATGGTCATGCTGTTTGTGTAACCTTTATTCAACTAGGCAAGTCAGTTAAGAACATATTCTTATTTACAATGATGGCCTACCGGGGAACAGTGGGTTGACTGCCTTGTTCAGGGGCAGAACGACAGATTTTGTCCTTGTCAGCTCAGGGATTCGATCCAGCAACCTTTCAGTTTCTGGCCCAATGCGCTAACCACTAGGCTACCTGCCGCCCCAAAAGCTGTTTAATCAGCTTCTTGATATGGCACACCTGTCAGGTGGATGGATTATCTTGGTAAAGGAGAAATGCTCACTAACAGGGATGTACTCACATTTGTGTACAACATTTGAGAGCAAAAGCTTTTTGTACATATGGAAAAATCCAAGGATCTTTTATTTCAGCTCATAAAACATGGGACCAACAATGTACATGCTGTGTTTATATTTTTGTTCAGTAGAAATTGTCCCATTATGGAGAATATCCGAGCTCCGTATATGAAATGAAGGACATGCTTATCTGGAGCATGTCTACTCCTTATATAAAATAAAATGTCAGATATCCGGAAAAAAAAAGATAAAGATATTCCCTGATATTGACCCATTTCGCCCAGTGCAGCATCACACGGCTAGCTATCGAGACTTGGTTAGCCCACGCCGAAAGCTAGCTAGACACTACAATAAAGGGATAGCGCTCGGCGCAAGGCTTAGTTAAACCGGATAACTCAACGCAAGGCCAGCTATGCCAAACTAGCTTTTCTACCTGGAAAGGTAGAATTTCTAGCTCTCCTCTGTCATTTATCTTAACCCACGTTCACCCATGCCATGTTGACTAGACTGACTGCCCTAGCTTCAAAGCTCGACAGTCAAGAGAAACGCTTTGGTCATCGAGAGACAACAACGCTAGCATTGTGCTAACTAGCTAGGCTTTTAGCTGTGAGGCGAATGCTATCTAGCTTACACTTTCCTCGAGTAATACTATTTTCTTTGAGCCATGGAGCCTGCTGCCCCTTCTGTCACTGCGTAGAGCAAGCCCTTCACAGGCCCCATCTTACTCACAGCTACACTGCAAACTCAAACCCTCCTTGGCAGAGGGTTACCCCGAGGACCTCCAATCTCTGTTCAATGACTTTACAGCAGAGGAAGGAGAAGGGGACCTCATCATTGCCTCTTCCCAGAGGAAGAAGAGGAGGAAGAGGAAGCCCCAGGCTCAAGGCCCTCTTCTGCCCTCAGTGAGCTTCAATACACGATGACAGATTCAGGCTTATTGATGTCTGCAGACTGTCAGCGGCCCACAAACAGCGGGGTGGCAGTGCCAAAATCGATTGGTTCGACAGGAGGAGACTCCCCTCTCGCACCATCCTGGAAAAACAACTTCTCCCAGCGATCCCAACTTGCGTGGCAGAAGCCAAGCATAACTGTGAAAAGCCATTGCTAACATATGGAATTGTTTAAAGATGGTCATACCAAGGATAAATTCCCAATCTGGCCTTCATACCATCATGGCCACCTAATCATCCCCCGCTTCTAATTGGCTCATTCATCCCCCCTTCTCTCCCGTGTAACTATTGCCCAGGTCATTGCTGTAAGTAAGAATGTGTTCTCAGTCAACTTAACTGTTAAAATAAGGGTCATTTTTACAAATTATTTGATTTGGAATTTTAGGACCCCTTTAGGCCAATTGAAACAACCTATTGAATCACATATTCAAAAAGGATAAAATCTAAAGGAAGTTTGTTTAGAAGTGTCTGTCTGTCCTATATACATATTTAATCATTTTATTAGGCACTGAACTACTTCCATATATACTTCCATTTCTTTTTTTTTACTGGTACCGGCCTACCTTCAGGCGAGTGTTGTGAGGCTTTTGGCGGCGCTAGAGCAAAACATAGAACACCATCATTTTTGTGGGAGTCTCATCTTTCCATAAAGTGGACATAATAGTTTGTAGACCAAACCGTTCGGATGCTACAGACGTTTTTGTGAGAAGACCAATTTTCTCATGACTCATGGTCTGACAAACACCGCTGTAGCTCTGCCACCTTTCACTGCGGATATCTCTAACTTAAAATTTAACAGACAGATGTTTATGAGGGTTTTTGTATTATGCATGGAGGAGCTGAGCCGTCACTGGCCAATCACCTCAACCCCAGAGCAGCGTCACAGACCAGCACTTCTCTCCCTGGGAAGACGGAGCACTTTTCCGCCTCCATCTTCCAGAAGGTCTACGTGTCTGCCGCACTTTGAGTACGGGCATTGAATGTAGCATTCCTACTGTTGGCTTACTAGGCCGATTGGTTGCTGGAGCTGGACAATCTCATAGCCACTGGTACAGCCAACCAGGACTTATGGAAGGAGATCTGCGTCATTTCAGATCTCAGCCTCCATGCCTCCAGAGGCGCCATTCAAGGCTGTGGGCACACCATAAGCCTTGATTTGGTGGGGGATAGAGCCTTGTGGCTCAACTTGTCCAGCTTATCGGACAAGGAAAAGGCAGATTTCCTCGACACTTCTATCATGCCAATGGAACTATATGGGCTTTTTTTTGCCATTGCCATGCCAAAGACGGCGCTTTGGCACCACTGGTGAACGAGAGTCATCCAACTTGTGGACAACTCGCAGCTAGAGCAGGGAAAAGGGGCTTCACAAAGGGATACAGACTGCAGTTCACTATGGAGCCACCCATGTTCAACAGAGTTCTGGTGTCAATAGCGAGCAGGAAATCTCCTTTCTATTCAAATCAAATAAAATTTTATTTGTCACATATACGTGTTTAGCAGATGTTATTGTGGGTGTAGCGAAATGCTTGTTAAGCAAAGGGGCTATCAGAGTAATACGAGTGACAGAGAGCCATCTCGGCTTCCTTTCCCTAGTGAAAAAGAGTGCCACCTCTGCCGGTTTAGATTATTAGAGGACATAGAATGACCAGTAGAAGACAGAGATACAATTTACGCTTTTAATACCACACTCAAGACAAAAACAAACATGGCATTGAAACAGAAAGTAATGGTGCGAGTGAATAGAGTTTTTATTGTCAAAGACACACTAACACCAGTTGGGAATGTCCAGATACAGGATTGTCCACGTGGAAAGGGTCCAGATGTGAGTTGAGGTGGTGGATACGAGTTTATAGAGGTTGTCTCAACATGCCCTCCTGGAAACAAACGAAGAGTTAGGAGCCATAGTTGGGTTCTGCTACTCCCAGGTAGAGCCTCTGACAATGGAAAGCCCATCTCCCTTAGCGCCTTGCTCTCCGCAGATTAAAAATGTGTCCCAGAGTGGAGGCTAAGAAGGGATTTTCTACACATGGTACTTCACAAAAAGGGTGTGGATGCGTCCCATTCTGGGCCTACGTGTCCGTAACAGCTTTCTGAGAAAGTTAATGTACCTTATGCTTACGCTCAATGTGCTGTCTCGCTGTATCAAGGTGACTGGTTCACTTCAGTCAACCTGCAAGACACTTCTTTTCACGTAAGTTTTATGCCAGCACACAGGAGGTTTCTCAGGTTACGAATACCTCGCCGCCCCTTTCAGCTAGCACTAGCTCCCCGAACGTTCAGCATGAGTGTGGAGGCAGCTCTAGCAGCCCTGAGATTAAGGAGGCTAAGGGTATCTGCCTACATAGACGATTACCTGCTTTGTTCCCCAACACAGGAGCAAGCGGAATGAAACGTGTTAAGGTTCAAGATCAACCATAAAAATATCTGTTTGGTGCACACACAGAGAATGGAATACCTAGGCATCAAGCTGGATTCTCTTTCTCATTGGCTTTCATTATCAGACAGCCGCATCATGTCATTCCGACAGTGCCTCTCCCTGATCAACAGGGGGCATTCAGTCACTCTCAGAACCTTTCTCTGAGTACCAGGTTGATAGCGTCCATCATCTCAGTTGTACTGCTAGGACTACTGAAAATGAGAGACTTCCAGCGTTGGGTACATTGGGTATCTGCCCATTGCTGTTGTCCATGACGGAATCTCAATTGAATGATAACGGTGACCACAGACGGTCTGTCAATGGAAGAGCCCTTTGATCTTCATTTCAGGCACTCCTATGGGTAGTGACATTGAGTAAGGTGGTGACGACAGATGTGTCACTCACAGGGTGGGGCGCAGTTCACGGGGGAAGAGCAGTAAAGGCTGATTTCATTCTCTTATATCCTGGTCAGGACAGAAAATACAACTGTGGTGTCATACATCAACTGCCAGAGTGGCACTCGCTCTCTGTATATCTACACAGACTAACTACCAAGATTATTCTGTGGAGCAGAGCACACCTCTTACTCATGTCACATGCATACTGAATGTCGTAGCAGACTTGAGGTGGTTAACCAGATCTGGGAGAGATAAAGTCTAACCACCATAGATCTCTTTGCATCGCACGAAGACACGCACTGTCCGATGTTCTTTGCAATAACAAAAAAATCACCACTGTGGTTGGATGCGCTGGCACACCCTTGGCCAGGTGTGGTGCTCTACACTTTTCCTCCTCTATGCTTGATACCCCCCACTCTGGACAGAGTGAGGGAACAAGGCTTATCCTTCAATATGGTATGCCCTTGATGGCCAGGGAGGCTCTGGTTAGCGGAGACCATTCTCCTGCTTTACAATGAGCCCTGGCATCGACAGGGATCTTTTGACCCAAGCGAACAGAGAGATTTTCCTCCTTCACCCAGAAACCCTGGCCCTCTGGGTTTGCCAAAAACAGATAATTCCTTACCAATGTTCTGTATCTGAGGTTTCATGCAGGACCTTTTGGACAGACGGAAGAAATTCTCCATTGTTAAAGTCTATTTTCGGCCTGTCATATAAGCTTCAACAACAACACAGTAGGGAAACACCCTCTGTTATGTAGGTTTACGAAGGGAGCGCATCGCTTACTCCCAGTTTCCAAGCCTTTAGCATTGAAGCTAATTCTCAGCAGCCTTTTGAGCTGTTGCAAAGCTTGGATATAAATATATTTTCTTCAAAATAGCTTTAATGATTGCCTTTACATCTACGAAGTGAGTGAGTGAGCTTTACGCATTGTCAGTCCACCATTCGTGCTACATTTTGCCCCGGGTATCCAACCAACCATTCCTTTATGCCTAAGGTGAGCTGTGATTACAATTGCCTCACCTTAAAGCTTGTGGCTTTCCACCCGCCGCCCTTCACTTCTATAGAAGAAAAACCTCTCCACCGTTTATGTCCATGCGTGCTTTGTACATCTACTTGGATAGAATGAAAGCATGGCCAAACAGTGGCCAACTTCTCGTGTCTTGGGCACCCCCCTGCAAGGGTGGGTCTCTCTCTCGTCAACGGCTATTGCATTGGATAGTGGAGGCTATTATATTGTCTTATAATAGAGCGTGTAGCCCTAAAACACGGAAATTAGTTACCTCTGGATCGTTCAGCCATTCCTATGGGGGAAATTAATGGGGAATGAATGTGGTTTTGGGATGAACACTGAAAAGCAGGTCTGAGGTCAACTCAGGCTTAGGAGAACTTATACGTTTTGTTCTGTGATACAATATCGGTCAGTTAACATGGCCTTTATGTGCTTGTTTTACTACAGAAAGGTTACCCAAAAAGTGACGTTAGCTGATGAAGATTATCTCATAGAACAAATCTCCTCCAAAAACCGCATTAATTTCGCTTTAGACTTTTGCAAACGAGCCATGGCGGAGTTAGTGCCTACAAAAAGACGCAATTACTATTGCTCTTTATAGCAAGGTTTTACATCCCCCAGGAGGCCTGAGGGCTCATTCCACCAGAGGTATGGCCACCTCTTGCGCACTGTTCAAAGGCATCTCTTCACAAGAGATTTGCGATGCATCATGTTGGGCCAACCCTAATACATTTATGAGGTTTTACCGACTGGATGTCACTGCACCTTATTTAGAGCATACTGTTGAAACAACTATTAGAAATATAACTTAGGGTTACTTGCCTAACCCCGGTTCTATGAGAATATGAATGAGATGTCTCACAACATTTACCTTCTTGCAAGAGCGCAAGGATGAGAGTAATGCTTAAGAATGACCAGAGGAGAGGTGAATGTCACCTTATAAGGAGGGGAGGAGCTCACCTCATTCGCCACTCGACCTGTCTGTCTCCAACAGGCATTGTGTGATTGAATCTTCAAGGTAGTGATCCGCTAGAGCGAATTTTAAGTGAGACATCTCACTTATATTCTCATAGAATTGTGGTTACACAAGTAACCCTATGTTTTTCTTGCCTAATAAATTGTGACATAGGAGAGACTGTATATTAAGAGCTGTGTCCTTAACCTTGCCAACAAAGAGCTGTAAATGGTTCAGTGGTTCACCATTCAGGGCCTTGATTGGCTCTGCAAAAGTAATACGGCGTGATGTGTAATTAAACTTTTTGGGGGAGGGAGAATGTTTCTTTGGGACCATCAGGCGATGTCCTGCCAACTGATACACAGAAATGTTTTTGCAACGTTCCCATGAAACATTTATAGAACATTAATATCTTATGTTCTGAGAACATGGTAACCATGTTCTGTGTATGTTTGGTAGGATGTTGATGGAATATTCTCCTGACCCTCAGAAAACTGGACACTTCAATGTTCTTGCAACGTTCCCCTGAAACGTGTCTACAACATTAATATTGAATACTCTAACATGGTAACCACGTTATGGGTAAGTTCTATGTGACATTAAGAGAATGGTCTCTTGGAAAGAGTCCTTGCACTTCACTGGAACATTCCTATGAAAACATTAGGCAATGACCTAATGAGACTCTTAAGGGAACGTTCTCTAAGTTTGTTGTTAGCTGGGATCATTCACGGTGCATTTACAAGAGTGATGATTCCTTGAGTCAGGAAAAAAAACTTACGATCTGTGTAGTTGCAGAATTTAATGGGTTTTTAATGGCTTTGATGGTTAAAACACATGTTAGAACAAAGCGTCTGCTGCAGGTTCAGGCTTGGTCAGTGTGGCCACGGCACATATGGCACTTCTCTCTCCCATGTTTCCTGCAGCTCATTTTCCATGTAGACATGGGCTGAATCCCAATACTTTTACATGGCTCCCTTGTCCTTGTCTCCTTTCCTTGCTTTCCTTCCGCTGCTCTGGAGATCATTATCAAGAGCTCGGCTGTCTCTGGCTGTATCCTAATATGTTTGTATGGTTCACTTTTCCCTCATCTCCATTCCTTGCTTCCCTTCCTTCCTTTCCTTCCATTCTTTTCTCCTTGTTAGGTGAAAGAGACTTGACAATGGTCCATGACAATGTTTCGCCCATTGAGTCATTTGAGATCATTGGGTGTGAAAGAAAATGTAGAGAAATAAGTTGACGAAGTGAAGTCTACATGGACGATGTAGTCTAGTGTCTGCTGCTCGTCTCGCTCAGACTCAGTGTCTGAGATTGATTCTCTGTTCCTCTGCAATTGCGGTTGTGCTGCCATGCGTTTGTGTGTGTGTGTGAGTGTATGTGTCCGTGCATGTCTGTGTGTGTCTGTGTGCGGGTGTATGTGTGTGCGTGTGTGTGTGTGAGCGGTCCCGGGAGAGCAGGACTGTGAAAGGCTCTGATGCGTCCTGGGCATCCTCAGCTCCACAAGGCTCAGGATGAAGACGTCGCCGGCTTGCTCACTCTGAACTCCCTGCCAGTTTGTCTCTCCCCGGTTCCCCCTAGAGGACAGGCAGTACTAACCCCCTTCCCTCTCCCCTTACACCCTCCTTTCCTATCCCTCTAACTTCTAAGGCAAGACATTCTTACTCTGAGAGAGAAAGCACCAGGCAGTAGGCCTGACTCGGAACAAATGAGAACTCAATGTCCGCAGTTTGTTTTTGTCTGCTAGTGCAAGATGGCTGTCAGAGGTTGCTGTCTTAGGGAATGGCGAGGGATGGCGTTGGGGCCCGGTATGCCTTTCATCTTAAGACTAATGAAAATGGTTAACGTTGTTTTTGTCTGGAGGTTTTTAGATAGCCATGTCAAACAGGATTTTTCTGGTGGAAGGGCATGTTTTTGATACCTTGCAACATGTAGGCTAGACCGTACAGGCGGCAAATCAGTGAGCGCAGGTGGCAGAAGGTTGTTGTGTTAGTGGCAAGATGCATGGCCGCTTTGGCCAGCTTATCTCTGCTCATGCACTTACAAAGTAAATAGCTCAGCGCTAGACTTAATGTACACACACAGTAACAAGCAAGAAAATATAACCACCACCACTTCCGTCAACTCTTTAATGTAAGAGAGAGAGAGAGAGAGCGGTCCTTGTGGCAATTAACCCTGTAATGGGGACATGCTTTTTAACCCTAAAAACATAATATTGAATGTAGGTCAGCCAATTGTACTTCAGTAATTCAGGGGTGTGGTCAGTGAGGTGAAACGTTCAGAATGTTGCAGGTAGAACTGTAATGAATAGCGCTGACATGATTCCCCATTCTACTGAACAGATAATCATTTGTTCTACACAGTACATTTTATCTGAACGTTCAATAACGTTACACCCTCCTGAACAGATTCCTGTTTTCCAAAAAGGCCCCTCTGTTATTTTTTATCTGCCTTTGAGTATAGGACTGCTACAGCTGTTGTGGTTGGTACACTACTTTTGGCACCGAATTTGTCTCTCTAAGTTTGACTTTGCCGCTGGCGATCCCCAGCCACGAAAGCAAATTCACCTGTGATAAATACCGCCTGCTATTATCACTCAATGAATCAATTAATTAAGTCTTCCCCTAAAACATTTATGCCACTCGTTGTCTCAGCAATCCCAGAGCGGGGAGATGGATTGCAGGTGCTTCCTGTAGACAGAAAAAACGACTGATTAAAGAGGATAGCAGTGGGTTCCTCTCTTCCTCTCCTCCGCCCTGCATCCCTTCTCTTTCACCTCTTAAGGAGGATCCCTCCCCTCAACGGTCATGGACTAAAAGATGCCACACTGGGGCATTCCCATGTTATGTAGCATCCAGCTGGTGTGAGACATCGGTGTGGGTGCCGTGAAAAAACAAATAGCTCATGCAAAGTTATTTCTCGGCCGAGGGGAGTGGAGAGACAGCTGATGGAGACGTGTCCAAACAGTCGTGCCTGGGCAGGGCATTCTGCCTCCTCATAACACACACACACACACACACACACACACACACACACACACACACACACACACACACACACACACACACAAACACAAACTCACACTGAGTCAGGCATTCACATACAGACACACAGATCATCTCTGGCAGGGTGTAGGGGTTACATTCCACCCTCTCTGCCAGCATGCCAAGGCTCTCAGGCATAAAACACACACGCACACACACGTATATATCCCACACCCATACAAAAACAGGAAGGCTTGATTAAAAAACCTATGTGTGGTTGACAAATTGCACAGTGTTCATATTTTGCCGCTGGCGTGGTGATGGTAATGCTTCCATAATTGTCCTGTGCGCTCAACGCTCACTTCCAATTAGCATCCAGAACAAGCTGTGCAGCTGGTTGCCCACGCCTCTGGAACCTCCAAACCTCCATACAGCACAGTCTGAACCAGAGGGGACTTTAGCATGTAAATCTTGGTGGGGCAAATTCAAAAACTATTTTGTCAATGCATGCCAGCCAAGCCTCTGCACTACACAACACAACACTAACCAATACATGAATTGCACTATAACGGTGACAAACGGTGCCTAGAAAATGTTAGGGCCATCATAAAGCTGTCCCAAACAGCAGAGCTTTCTTTTCAGCCACATGGAGTGAGTCCTTACCACTGCTACACCTGGCTATCAGCGGAGCCTTGTCTGGCAGCGAAACAGTTCATTCAGCCACATTTACTGCCTTTTAAAAAACATGGCTGAGATGGCTGACTTGATTAAACAAATGTGGTTTCTACTGACAATTGAGCTGTAAGAACAATGGCATGAAGGGACGACAAACCATGGCATAAGGGGACGACGAGCGGATAAGAGGCGATCCGTAATTTCGATGAAGATATTAATGAGCGAGCTAGGACGGACGTAGCCAATATAACTACAGTACCAGTCAAAAGTTTGGAAGCACCTACACATTCAAGGGTTTATCTTTATTTTTACTATTTAATACATTATAGAATAATAGTGAAGACATCAAAGTAGCCACTCTTTGCCTTGATGACAGCTTTGCACACTCTTGGTATTCTCTAAACCAGCTTCATGAGGAATGCTTTTACAACAGTCTTGAAGGAGTTCCCACATATGCTGAGCACTTGCTGGCTGCTTTTCCTTCACTCTGAGATCCAACTCTTCCCAAAACCTCTCAACTGGGTTGAGGTTGGGTGATTATGGAGGCCAGGTGTCGTCTGATGCAGTATTCTATCACTCTCCTTCTTGGTCAAATAGCCCTTACACAGCGTGGAGGTGTGTCGGGTCATTGTCCTGTTCAAAAACAAATGCTAGTCCCACTAAGCGCAAACCAGATGGGACAGCATATTGCTGCAGAATGCTGTGGTAGCCATGCTCGTTAAGTGTGCCTTGAATTCTAAATAAATCACAGACAATGTCGCCAGCAAAGCACCCCCACACCTCCTCCTCCATGCTTCATGGTGGGAACTACACATACGGAGATCATCCGTTCACCTACTCTGCGACTCACAAAGACACGGCGGTTGGAACTAAAAATCAACGATTTGGACTCATCAGACTTAAGGACAGATTTCCACCTGTATAATGTCCATTGCTCATGTTTCTTGGCCCAAGGAAGTCTCTTCTTCTTATCGGTGTCCTTTAGTAGTGCTTTCTTTGCAGGAATTCGACCATGAAAGCCTGATTCACGCAGTCTCCTCTGAACAGTTGATGTTGAGATGTGTCTGTTACTTGAACTCTGTGAAGCATTTATTTGGGCTGGAATTTATGAGGCTGGTAAATCTAATGAGCTTATCCTCTGCAGCAGAGGTAACTCTGGGTCTTCCTTTCCTATGGCGATCCTCATGAGAGCCAATTTCATCATAGCGCTTGATGGTTTTTGCGACTGCACTTGAAGTCCTTGAAATTTTACGGATTGACTGACCTTCATGTCCTAAAGTAATGATGGACTGTCATTTCTCTTTGTCTATTTGAGCTGTTATTTCCGCAATATTGACTTGGTCTTTCACCAAATAGGGCTATCTCCTGTATACCACCACTACCTTGTCAGAACTCAACTGATTGGCTCAAACGCATTGAGAAGGAAAGAAATTCCAAAAATGTACTTTTGACAAGGCACACCTGTTAATTGAAATGCATTCCAGGAGACTACCTCATTAAACAGGTTGAGAGAATGCCAAGAGTGTGTAAAACTGTCATCAAGTCAAAGGGTGGCTACTTTGAAGGATCTCAAATATAACATACTCACCACCTGGATTCGGTCTTATGTAGCAAAATTTGAAATATGGTTTTTTACATTGGATAAAAGTACAGACTCAGAGCTACAAAGTGGCATATCATACAAATCATTTTTGAGGAACAATGGGAAAGTAATTCTGCTTTGAAAGTTGATTCACTTGTAAACTCACTTTTGAGAAAAGGACCTTTGAATCTTTTGGTACCTACTGGAGAGCTCTCCTTTGTCTACACCCATTTAGCATTTTTCATACCCTCAGGTTAACCCTCCTGTTGTGTTCGGGTCTAATTGGACTGATTCACAAGATTGCTCTCAGAAAAATGTATCCCATTTAATCTGATTGTCATAAGGCTCCATGACTTTGTCCACACGGCATCTGAACATACAAAATACATTTTGATGATTTTTGTAACATTTTGGGTGTTTTATTTAACTTTTGTAGACCTGTGGTGTTCTCAGTCAAAAATGACAGGTCATTAGAAATGAATGGGTGAGACTACAATTAGTGTATAAAATTTAGTTCAGGCACATGCCCATTCATCAGATGGACACACTTCCTCTCCCAGACCCTCACATGCATGTGTGTTTGAGCACGCACACACACACACACACACACACACACACACACACACACACACACACACACACACACACACACACACACACACACACACACACACACACACCTCACTCCCCTTCTTGGATTCCATGGTAACCCCCACGGGAACCTTTCCCCAATAGAATCTTTCCCCCACGGGAACCACACTTGTTGGCATTCTCACAAACAATTGCAAAATTGTTTAAATAATATATAGAACTCTTCTCGCAGCTCTGCTATATAAAGCTTTTTTGAAGCCTTGCTCACAATTCATTCTGGGGCAGCACAATGACCAAATTATATACTGTATGTGAGGCTCTTGATCATATCTTTGATTATGACACTGGTGAGGAGGAGAGAGGCCAGGAAACTGACAGTGAAGATAAATTAGAGGAGGAAGTGTCAGAAGTTGAAGACAACACAGAATATGATCCAGACCAAGAGACAACCGATATGGAAAAATCCAGTGATGAGGAAGAGGGCCCTGCTGACGTTGTTGTTACATTCCGGTCAAAGAATTGGAATTTGTCCTGGTCTTCATCCCCACCTGAGAGGAGAGGTCGGCTGTAGGCTGAAAATGTTATCAGGATGACCCCAGGGCCAACGAGATACGTTGATGACATAAAATCCTGCTTCGAACTGTTCCTGACAGAGTCAATCGAAACTATAGTGATAAACATGACCAACTTGGAGGGGGGATGAGTTTACAAAGACAACTGGAAGGAGGTACACCGGACAGACGTCCAAGCATACATGGGCCTCTTGATTTGGGCTGGTGTGTACAGATCCAGAAACTAATGCACCACCAGTTTATGGAATGGAGAGTCTGTTCGGGCAACTTCTCATGCAACTATGTCACTCCAGACAT
Organism: Salmo trutta; assembly: GCF_901001165.1. NCBI lineage: Eukaryota > Metazoa > Chordata > Actinopteri > Salmoniformes > Salmonidae > Salmo > Salmo trutta. The sequence goes on along the minus strand of NC_042981.1, from coordinate 39,221,052 downwards.
TTCACGTGTTGTCACGAGTGGTTCCCTTCGACAACCGTGATACAAGACCAGGCCACCGTCAACAAGACAAGCTGGCAGCGATCAGAGAGGTTTGGCACAAGTGGGTGGAGCGCCTGCCACTCATCTATAACCAAAGTCCAGACATCACAGTGGATGAGCGTCTGGTCACTTTTAGGGGACGCTGCCCATTCAAACAGTATATGCCAAGCAAACGGTCTAAATATGGAGTAAAGATATGGGCAGCATGTGATGCCAGGACAAGTTATGACTGGAACATGCAGGTTTACACCAGGAAACCTGCTGACGGTGTTCCCAAAAAGATGCACCCCTCATTCAAAAGCGCAAACACCTTCTACGAACACCATCCTCTGCTGGATTGGTGAGAGACATACAAGGGCAAGATCTACGGCCGCCAGAGACAGAAGAGACAAAAGGAAGAGGTGTGCAGATCGAATCCCCGAGCTGACGAGGTAAAAATCTGTTGTTCTACCCCTGAATGAGGCAGTTAGTCCACTGTTCCTAGGCTGTCATTGTAAATAAGAATTTGTTCTTAACTGACTTGCCTAGTTAAATGAAGGTAAAACAAAAAAATATATTTGCAAGGCACATGCAACAACCACCATGTATTGTCCAACATGTACATGAGAACACACAAAATGTAATTGACAGTTTTGACATCTTGTTACTGTTGTTCTTTAATGTGTTCAGACATTCATTTTGTAATATGGTAAAGTGTTCATGTGTAGTTTTGGGCCTATGTCCTTTCTTTACTAATAAAATCATACCGGTCAGTTTTGACCGGGAGCACAAAATATGTTATTTTGCGACAATATTTAAACATTTGAAATGGTTTCAAAGCAAATGTCCTTGTTAAACTTTGACACAAAGTAGTCTGTGATAAATAGCACAATATTTTTCATCTGTTGTATTTGTTATAGTCAAAATAATCCATACATTATGCTTTTTTTTTTACTCCAAAGCAAGTTTGTATGAGCTCAGGTCAATGAGGCTTACAGACCATAAATAGCAAATACAAGTTCAAAACTTGTAATGTTCACAAGAACTTAAGTTGATAAAAAGATCTAACACAACATTAGGTGATAATATATGTATTATGGATTTATAATCAGCTTTAATGGGGCAGTCATTTTGGACCGGGAACACAGAATTAATTAGCATGAAACGAACACAACAGGAGGGTTAAGCCAACCACACCCATCTTTTTAAGGATTCACATGAGGTCATGTGAGTGGTAGTAGACTACAATAAGGAAAGATTCCAGGTAAACAAAAAGTGTCCAGATCAACATATTTTATAAATATTAGATGATGCTTACCCAGATACACTTGTCTAAATTGATGGGTCATGTGAAAGAAATGCTATAAACCCCAGCCACATCCAGTGGTGGAAAAAGCACTAAATTGTCATACTTGAGGATAAGTATAAATCAAAAACTAAAACCATTTGTCATAAGAAACTAGCTCCCTGGTATACAGAAAATACCCGAGCTCTGAAGCAAGCTTCCAGAAAATTGGAACGGAAATGGCGCCACACCAAACTGGAAGTCTTCCGACTAGCTTGGAAAGACAGTACCGTGCAGTATCAACGAGCCCTCACTGCTGCTCGATCATCCTATTTTTCCAACTTAATTGAGGAAAATAAGAACAATCCAAAATGTATTTTTGATACTGTCGCAAAGCTAACTAAAAAGCAGCATTCCTAAAGCGAGGACGGCTTTCACTTCAGCAGTAATAAATTCATGAACTTCTTTGAGGAAAATGTCATCATCATTAGAAAGCAAATTACGGACTCCTCTTTAAATCTGCGTATTCCTCCGAAGCTCAGTTGTCCTGAGTCTGCACAACTCTACCAGGACCTAGGATCAAGGGAGACACTCAAGTGTTTGAGTACTTTAACCTGTTTGGTATAGGGGGCAGTATTGAGAATTTTGGAAAAAATATGTTCCCATTTTTAACTGCCTCCTACACCAACTCAGAAGCTAGAATATGCATATTATTGTTCAGGTTTGGATAGAAAACACTCTGAATTTTCTAAAACTGTTTGAATGGTGTCTGTGAGTATAACAGAACTCCTATGGCAGGCAAAAACCTGACAAGGCTTCAAGCAGGAAGTACCCTGTCTGACAAGGAGTCGTGCGTCTTACCTCTTTTTATTGAAAAGTAAGGATCTTAGCTGTAACGTGACAATTCCCAGGGCTCCAATAGGCTCTCAGAGCCCGCGAAATAACTGAAGGTTTACGAGGGAACCTCAGGTTGAAATATATTATCGCCTTTTGTAAGTGGATGCTCGGAGGACCTTTCAATGATGCGCGTGCATGAGTCGCTTCTGAGGAGAAATTTTATTCGGCTGTTTAGGCTCAATGCATACTCCCGGTCGGAATATTAACACTTCTCTATGACATAAATGGCATAAAAATTGGTTTTAAACAGCGGTTGACATGCTTCGAAGTACGGTAATGGAATATTTAGACATTTTTGACACGCCAATGCGCCATGCGCGACACCGCGAAGAAGCATTCTAGAACTCACGAACAAAACGTCGCTGTTGGAACATAACGATGGATTATTTGGGACCAAACCAACATTTGTTATTGAAGTAGAAGTCCTGGCAGTGTATTCTGATGAAGAACAAGCAAGGTAAGAACATTTTTCTTATAGGAAATGTGATTTTGGTGGAGGCTGAACTGGGTGGGTATCTAAATAGCTAGCCCTGTAATGCCGGGCTATGTACTTAGATTATTGCAAAATGTGCTTCATCCGAAAAGCTATTTTAAAATCGGACATATCGAGTGCATAGAGGGGTAATGTATCTATAATTCTTAAAATAATTGTTATGCTTTTTGTGAACGTTTATCGTGAGTAATTTAGTAAAATCACCGGAAGTGTTCGGTGGGAATGCTAGTTCTGAACGTCACATGCTAATGTAAAAAGCTGGTTTTTGATATAAATATGAACTTGATTGAACAGACATGCATGTATTGTATAACACAATGTCCTAGGTGTGTCATCTGATGAAGATCATCAAAGGTTAGTGCTGCATTTAGATATGGTTTGGGTTTATGTGACATGATATGCTAGCTTGAAAAATGGCTGTGTGATTATTTCTGGCTGGGTACTCTGCTGACATAATCTAATGTTTTGCTTTTGTTGTAAAGCCTTTTTGAAATCGGACAGTGGGGTTAGATTAACGAGATTCTTGTCTTTAAATAGCTGTGAAATAGTCATATGTTTGAGAAATTGAAGTTATAGCATTTCTAACGATTCAAAAATCGCGCCACTGGATTGAAGTGGCTGTTACGTAGGTGGGACGAAATCGTCCCACATAGCCCAGAGAGGATATCTCTTGACACAATGATGAAAATAATCATGGCCTCTAAACCTTCAAGCTGCATACTGGACCCTATTCCAACTAAACTACTGAAAGAGCTGCTTCCTGTGCTTGGCCCTCCTATGTTGAACATAATAAACGGCTCTCTATCCACCGGATGTGTACCAAACTCACTAAAAGTGGCAGAAATAAAGCCTCTCTTGAAAAACCCAAACCTTGACCCAGAAAATATAAAAAACTATTGGCCTATATCGAATCTCCCATTCCTCTCAAAAAAATGTGAAAAGCTGTAGTGCAGCAACTCACTGCCTTCCTGAAGACAAACAATGCATATGAAATGCTTCAGTCTGGTTTTAAACCCCATCATAGCACTGAGACTGCACTTGTGAAGGTGGTATATGACCTTTTAATGGAGTCCGACCCAAGGCTCTGCATCTGTCCTCGTGCTCCTAGACCTTAGTGCTGCTTTTGAACAAATCGATCACCACATTCTTTTGGAGAGATTGGAAACCCAAATTTGTCTACACGGACAAGTTCTGGCCTGGTTAAGATCTTATCTGTCAAGATATCAGTTTGTCTCTGTGGATGGTTTGTCCTCTGACAAATCAACTGTACATTTTGGTGTTCCTCAAGGTTCCGTTTTAGGAACACTATTGTTTTCACTATGTATTTTACCTCTTGGGGATGTCATTCGAAAACATAATGTTAATTTTCACTGCTATGCGGATGACACACAGCTGTACATTTCGATGAAACATGGTGAAGCCCCAAAATTGCCCTCGCTGGAAGCCTGTGTTTCAGACATAAGGAAGTGGATGGGTGCAAACTTTCTACATTTAAACTCGGACAAAACAGAGATGCTTGTTCTAGGTCCCAAGAAACAAAGAGATCTTCTGTTGAATCTGACAATTAATCTTGATGGTTGTACAGTCATCTCAAATAAAACTGTGAAGGACCTCGGCGTTACTCTGGACCCTGATCTCTCTTTTGACGAACATATCAAGACTGTTTCAAGGACAGCTTTTTTCCATCTACGCAACATTGCAAAAATCTGAAATTTTATGTCCAAAAATGATGCAGAAATATTTATCCATGCTTTTGTCACTTCTAGGTTAGACTACTGCAATGCTCTACTTTCCGGCTACCCGGATAAAGCACAAAATAAGCTTCAGTTAGTGCTAAATACGGATGCTAGAATCCTGACTAGAACCCAAAAATGTGATCATATTACTCCAGTGCTAGCCTCCCTACACTGGCTTCCTGTTAAGGCAAGGTCTGATTTCAAGGTTTTACTGCTAACCTACAAAGCATTACATGGGCTTGCTCCTACGTATCTTTCCAATTTGGTTCTGCCGTACATACCTACACGTACGCTATGGTCACAAGACGCAGGCCTCCTAATTGTCCCTAGAATTTCTAAGCAAACAGCTGGAGGCAGGGCTTTCTCCTATAGAGCTAAATTTTTATGGAATGGTCTGCCTACCCATGTGAGAGACGCAAACTCGGTCTCAACCTTTAAGTCTTTACTGAAGACTCATCTCTTCAGTAGGTCTTATGATTGAGTGTTGTCTGGCCAGGAGTGTGATGGTGAACGGAAAGGCACTGGAGCAGCGAACCGCCCTAGCTGTCTCTACCTGGCCGGTTCCCCTCTCTCTACTGGGATTCTCTGCCTCTAACCCTATTACAGAGGCTGAGTCACTGGCCTACTGGTGCTCTTCCATGCCGTCCCTAGGAGGGGTGCATCACTTGAGTGGGTTGAGTCACTGACGTGGTCTTCCTGTCTGGGTTGGCACCCCCCCTTGGGTTGTGCCATGGTGGAGGTCTTTGTGGGCTATACTCGGCCTTGTCTCAGGATGGTAAGTTGGCGATTGTTATCCCTCTAGTGGTGTGGGGGCTGTGCTTTGGCAAAGTGGGTGGGGTTATATCCTGCCTGTTTGGCCCTGTCCGGGGGTATCATCGGATGGCCACAGTGCCTCCTGACCCCTCCTGTCTCAGCATCCAGTATTTATGCTGCAGTAGTTTATGTGTCGGGGGCCTAAGGTTAGTCTGTTATATCTGGAGTATTTATCCTGTCTTATCCGGCTTCCTGTGTCCTGTATTCTCTCTCTAATTCTCTCTTTCTTTCTTTCTCTCTCTCAGAGGACCTGAGCCCTAGGACCATGCCTCAGGACTGCCTGGCATGATGACTCCTTGCTGACCCCAGTCCTCCTGGCCATGCTGCTGCTCCAGTTTCAACTGTTCTGCCTGCGGCTATGGAACCCTGACCTGTTCACCGGACGTGCTACCTGTCCTAGACCTGCTGTTTTCAACTCTCTAGAAACAGCAGGAGCGGTAGAGATACTCTCAATGATCGGCTATGAAAAGCCAACTGACATTTACTCCTGAGGTGCTGACCTGTTGCACCCTCGACAACTACTGTGATTATTATTATTTGACCATGCTGGTCATTTATGAACATTTTCTGTTATAATCTCCACCCAGCACATACAGAAGAGGACCGGCCACCCCTCATAGCCTGTTTCCTCTCTAGGTTTCCTCCTAGGTTTTGGCCTTTCTAGGGAGTTTTTCCTAGCCACCGTGCTTCTACACCTGCATTGCTTGCTGTTTGGGGTTTTAGGCTGGGTTTCTATACAGCACTTTGAGATATCAGCTGATGCAAGAAGGGCTATATAAATACATTTGATTTGATTTGATTTAAAATTACTTATATAAAACCAGACGGCACAATGTCTTTAAAAAATATTTTTTTATTGACGGATAGCCAGGGGCACACTCCAACACTCAGACACAATTTACAAATTAAGCATTTGTGTTTAGTGAGTCTGCCAGAACAGATGCAGTAGGGATGTTCTCTTGATAAGTGTGTGAATTGGACAATTTTCCTGTCAAAATGTAATGAGTACTTTTGGGTGTCAGAGAAAATGTATGGAGTAAAAAGTACATCATTTTCTTTCGGAATGTAGTGAAGTAAAAGTAAAAGTTGCAAAAAATATAAAAAGTAATGTAATGTACATATACCCCCGCAAAATACTTAAGTTATACTTTAAAGTATTTGTACTTAAGTACTTTTGACCACTGCCCAAATGTCTTCACACCAGTACATTAGCATACTTTATATACTGTTACACACGGACTTATCACATAGTATACCATACATAAGTTAAGGCCATGCATCCTGAGTTGAAACCTGAGTGAGGTGCACATGTACAGTACATAAACAGATGCATGCACCATATATTCATGTGGATGGCCATATATTTATGTGGTGGACACTTGATACGGTCACATGATGTTGATGTGGTATGTCAATAAATCATGTTACCACCACACGTATCAATATTCATTTTTTGAATCAATATTTTGCTAAGTCTTGCTAAGTCGATGGGTCTCTACAGAAGGTAGAAACGGTAGAGCCAAATGGTAGCAATATCAGAAATGGATAGTGTCAAAATAAAATGATATACAGTATGTACAAGAACAATATCAATAACGATATCAGTGATAGATGAGGTAGTTATATGCATACAATCAGCTGAGCAGCAAGATAAAAAAAAAAGTAGTAGCAGCAACGTATGGCATGTGTGTTAGGAGAGAGACATTTGAATAGAGGCACTGCAGATAGTGCTGATGACTAGTCTGTCTGAACCACGCATGAACAAGGGAATCTATATTCTGAGAGCCTGTTTCTGTCCTGCCCTTGACTTTGTTGCAGGGCATGTGATGTCCATAGCCTCTTTGTCGCAAAACTCCTTGATCTTCCCAAAAATATACGTTTGTCAAGCTGTGTCCAGTCCAGGTGGTGCTTGTACAGGCAGACCACCTATGGGAGGAAGGATGTCAGCGTTGCGCAGCAGCTGAAACCTGCTCCCGACAGTCCGAACGCTCCTTGGCGACAACAACACCAGAGCATTGAAGCTGTAAAACAGGGAATGACAACAACATCAATTCCCCTCCCAAGTTTAGATAAGAAGGATAATCTCAGACAGGGTTCAAGTCTTCCCTGTGGCTCAGTTGGTAGAGCATGGTGTTTGCAATGCCAGCATGGTGTGTGCAACGCCAGGGTTGTGGGTTTGATTACCACAGGGGGCCAGTACAATTTTTTTTTATAATAATAAAAAATAATGCATGAAATGAAATGTATGCATTCACTACTCTAAGTCACTCTGGATAAGTGTGTCTGCTGAATGATTAAAATGTAAATGTAACCTCGTGCAATGAAAATTATTTTCACCTGAAGTGCTGGTACTGCTTGATCTGTGGCAGCGGCCTGAAGTACGGAGTCGGGTGTTGTTGCCAGCCATAGCTTTCCACCAGCACCGTACCATCCTCCAGTCCAACCAGCTGTGGGATGTTGACCACTGTCACAGTGCTGTCCTTCACAACACCAGAAATCTCAGACAGTGTTTACTCTGATCTTTCTGAAGCGCTGCTTGATGAGGCCGAATCACCAGTAGGGGGCAGACTTTGTGTGGCCTGTGATCAGGAAGTGAAGGTCCAGACTGTGGTGGAGCTTGTGCATGGTCCGCCAGGCACAATACCAGAGCACAAACTTGTTCTTGTTTTGACCACTGCAGTTATCACAATTCAGATCCACACGTGTTTCCCCAACTCCGTAGTTGGTGAAGAAATGGTGCATGTAGTCGATGATTGCGCTGCTGCCTTTGCTTGCTTGGGTCAGCTCTCTTTTTGATGGGAGGCATTAGACCATTCTCCTTGTATGACTGGTGGAAGAGAGTCAGGCGTGTTCTGCTGATGCTGAAAGACAAATTCCAGATACAAATATTTTAGCATAACTATACAATAGATGCGAAATGGCATTCTGAGATAACATCACTATACTCACACTTCATTACATGTAATGTTAGCTAGCAAGCCAGCCATCTAACGACTTCGGCTGGCTAGCTAACAGCAAGCTTTAACTAGCAATACAAATCAATTGTCAAAGCTACCTAAAGTTAACCAAATAGGTTCAATGTTAGCTAGCTAACAGTAGGCTATAACTAGCAATGCGAAATGGCATTCTGAGAAAACATCACTAAAGTTACACACAATTCATACACATAAATTAAATAATAACTAGCTAGCAAGCCAGCAATCTAACCTCAGCTAATGTTAGCTAGCTAACAGCAAGCTTTAACTTGGGGTCTTTTGTTTAGACATGTAATGTTAACGTTAGCAAGCTAAAAAATGAACTATAATCCCAATCCGTAGAGTAACGTTACTAACAATACAAACCGATTGTCATAGCTAAAGTTAACCAAATAAGTTAGGGTCAATGCTAACGTTAGCTAGCAAGCCAGCCGTCGAACTCCAGCTGTCTAGCTAACAGCAAGCCTTAACTTGCAATGAAAACAACTTTCTGACAAAATTGAAAACATATAATATCTGACACTGTAGCTAGATTCTTACCGGTATACATGGATGAAAGCTTCACGGCAGACTGCAACACCTTTCATTAAATAAGATGTCCTGTGTCGTTTCCGTTTAGATTGCATAGCTTGTTTGGCACATTGTGTTCCACTGATTTCAAAACTTGGTCAACTTCTTCCGTGACAACAACACTGTTGATCGCCGTTTCTTTCCCATCACTGTCATCAGAAGACTCTACAATGTCTTCTTCAATGAAAATGTTTTTACCTAAATCAGGGATTTCCTCATCGTCTGATTCATTTTTTTAGAGTCAGAGAGAGTCAGCATGGCACGATCGTCCTTCAGAAAGTAGTCTATCACAACCACTGATGTCGATAGCACCTGATAAATTCAGGGCAGCAATGCTATTGAGAGCAGTAGCAACATATTTGCAGTTCTATATGGCTAACGTTATATGTTTAAAAAAAACTGCAGTAGAAAGGATTATATACGCATAAAGAGCATCTCATTTTATAGACAATCTGAAACTCATCTCTCGGCATGTCCAGCCCACTCATTATCTTAGCCAATGATGGCTAGCGGGAAGGTTCCTGGCTTTTTCTTTGGCTAAAAAATAGGATCTTCATTTAAGAACTTTATTTAATTTTACAGATGGCATAAAAGTTTGTTACTATGGCACATGAATGTTCACATATTCGAGAAGGCATTTCTGGCAAAAACGCGTTTTGATTAAAATATATATTTTTTACGTTCAAACGGCTCTCCTGTGAAGTTGTGACTTGCGACATACGCCTAGTTTCCTGAATCGGGTCACATATTTTGATTTGTTAACACCTTTTTGGTTACTACATGATTCCATATGTGTTATTTCATAGTTTTGAAGTCTTCACAATTATTTTGCAATGTAGAAAATAGTCAAATAAAGAAAAACCCTTGATAGAGTAGGTGTGTCCAAACTTTTGACTGGTACTGTATTTGTTCAGCACTTTTGTACAGCGACAAAATTCAGACTATAGGCCGTTCTTACAGTATGCTCCCTGTACACCAAGTCAGAACCATAGGATAAATAAAGGGGGCATATAAGCAGACAATAAAAGCTCTTACAAAATCCGATGATGACATTTCTCTAAAACAGGCTGTAGGCTAAATGTGCACCACCAAGTCAGAACAGTAGGATAAGTTATGTGGGGAAAAGGGACCAAATTATTAGGGTGAGGCAAATGGGCAACCAACAGCTTACTACACAACATACACTTAGTATTACTTTCTTAGCTACAGTATACATATCTCCCTGCCATATTACATCATTTATGCAGCAGGATTCAAGACATTCTTGGACTCACCTTGTTGTGCTGTGCTCACTTGAAAAGGAAGGTGGTGCAGCGGTCTTTCGTGGGCAAATTTTGCCATCAAAATGTGTCATCAAAGTCTGGCATTCTCTGGATTTAGTCCTTTCAAGACAACTGGGAAGTCTGAAAAAACAAGGTTGAATCATGACATCAGTGATCTTCAGGTCGGCGGTCTACAAAGAGGTCAGAATTCCCGACTTGGAATTCCGAATTCGATGACCATTCAAAACGCATTTTCCCAGTCGAAGCTTGTTTTTTTCTGAGTTCCCAGTTGTCTTGAACTCACTGAAGTCTGAGATTTCACAGTTCTGAGTTTCCAGTTGTTTTGAATGCGACAGAAGTCATGCTGGATTGACAAACTTGGAAAAGAGACAATTAAACCCAGACTTGGATAACACACACATTCCACTGAATAGCAGGCTAGTGATTGATTTGCAATGCTTGCAGTTACCCACTGATTCCTTCCAAACCACTCATTGTTGAATTTGCGATTTCCAACTTGTTGTGTAATGTTTATGTCCAATGCCTGATGATCACTGATACATTTTATCTATAATTTCTCTTCATAATCTCTCTTCATATGACAAGGATTGAAAAGGATTTGCCAGTAGATTCAACTTGATTCATGATGATTTAGAAAGTAAAGCCCCCCCTAGGTTATGCACTGATGTAGTGTCCCCATAAATGACAAAACACTGAGCCAATCACGGTGCAACAAGAGAACATTACCAAACCCTTGGTCCGTATGGCTGTCCCACACCTCAGAAAGAACTGAGCTATGCTGAAAGACCTGCATATTGCAGCTGCCTTACTCAGAAAAGCAAAAAAGAGACCATGTTTGTATGTGGCATTAAAACCTGTTGGGGATAGGGGGCAGTATTTGCACGGCCGGATAAAAAACGTACCGATTTAATCTGGTTACTACTCCTGCCCAGTAAACTAGAATATGCATATAATTGTTTGATTTGGATAGAAAACACCCTAAAGTTTGTAAAACTGTTTGAATGGTGTCTGTGAGTATAACAGAACTCATTTGGCAGGCCAAAACCTGAGAAGATTCCAAACAAGAAGCGCTCTCTCTGACCATTTCATGGCCTTCTTGATCATCTCTAACCAAAACAGGGGATCTCTGGCATAACGTGACATTTTCTAATGCTCCCATAGGCTCTCAGAAGGCGCCAGAATGATGAATGGTGGCTTTGCAGGCCATGGCTGAAAAACATTAGCGCATTTGGATAATGGTCGATCAGAGGACAATGAGACTGGAGGCGGCTGCACGAGCCGACACCATGTTTACTTTCTCTCTCTTTGAACGAAAACAACGACTCCCGGTGGGAATGTTATCGTTTTTTTACGAGAAAAATAGCATAAAAATTGATTTTAAACAGCGGTTGACATGCTTCGAAGTACGGTAATGGAATATTTTGACATTTTTTGTCACGAAACGCGTCGGGCGCGTCACCCTTCTTTACCCTTCGGATAGTGTCTTGAACGCATGAACAAAACGGCGCTATTTGGATATAACTATGGATTATTTGGAACCAAACCAACATTTGTTATTGAAGTAGAAGTCCTGGGAGTGCATTCTGACGAAGAACAGCAAAGGTAATCAAACTTTTCTAATAGTAAATCGGAGTTTGGTGAGTACCACACTTGGTGGGTGTCAAAATAGCTAGCCTGTGATGGCCGGGCTATCTACTCAGAATATTGCAAAATGTGCTTTCACCGAAAAGCTATTTTAAAATCGGACATAGCGAGTGCATAAAAGAGTTCTGTATCTATAATTCTTAAAATAATTGTTATGTTTTTTGTGAACGTTTATCGTGAGTAATTTAGTAAATTCACTGGAAGTGTTTGGTGGGAATGCTAGTCACATGCTAGTCACATGCTAATGTAAAAAGCTGGTTTTTGATATAAATATGAACTTGATTGAACAAAACATGCATGTATTGTATAACATAATGTCCTAGGATTGTCATCTGATGAAGATCATCAAAGGTTAGTGCTGCATTTAGCTGTGGTTTTGTTTTTTGTGACATTATATGCTAGCTTGAAAAATGGGTGTCTGATTATTTCTGGCTGGGTACTCTGCTGACATAATCTAATGTTTTGCTTTCGCTGTAAAGCCTTTTTGAAATCGGACAGTGTGGTTAGATTAACGAGAGTCTTGCCTTTAAATAGCTGTAAAATAGTCATATGTTTGAAAAATGGAAGTTTTCGCCACGCCCATCATTGGATATTGGAGCAGACGTTCCGCTAGCGGAACATCTAGATGTAAGAGGTTAACACAGTGTTTTTATTTAATTTAATTGTATTGTTTGCAAACTGATATGTGACATGTATTAATAACAAAATAACATGCAAAACAGGCAAAAAAAATACAAAATAAACATTATTATGTTATGCTAAACAGGTGGGACTCGAAACAGTTTTAGGGGGGCATGTCATTTTTTTGATTGGTTTTCCCATTGCCCCTCCTCCTCCTGACCTGAATGACCGTCTGAACACAGACATTTTGTGACAGGACACATCAGCTAGCACAGGCATTGACACTAGAACCGCTAAAGCGGTTCGTGACTGCTCATTGTATTTAATTTGTATTAATCTAATTTGTATTTTTAAGTCATGGCCCCTCAAGCCTTGACTTTTCCTAAATAAGTCTCTAAAACACACTGTCGGTATTAGAATCTTAATATCACAAACAAAACTGTAGTTATAACCAGTTTTAGGAGGGCATGTCATTTTTTTTATTGGTTTTCCTATTGCCCCTCCTCCCGACAGTAGGTCCTGCTCTTCTCTTTCTTCCAAAAGTTGAAAGTGCCCAGCTGATAATCACCCTGCCAATTGCCTCGAAGCTGAACCTAAACTATACCGAAACTAATTTCACACATATAACAACAGACTAAATATATGGGGAGAATGGGTGAGTTGATAAGATAGGATAAGTGAATGATGAGTAATTATTTAATAACCTATTGTGAATGAAGATCAGGTCGGGCAATTTTCTTGTATTGGTCCATTTTAATTCTAATCTTAAAATGGTATGTACCCTATATCAGTCCACCGAATCAATGCAGTCTTATCAGTCTACTCTGGCCTACTTGGAGTAGGCTACACAGTAAGAGCGTGCGTAACTATACACGGTGAACTGCTTTCAATATCTGGGAAAATATCTACATCGGCCAGCAGGTGAGCAAAGTTGGCAAGGAGAGAAATGTCACCATGGACAATTTCTTAACTTCATTGTCATTTGTTAAACAATTTGCTTGCAAAGAAAACAAGTCTGGCCAGCACCATGAACAAAGTAAGACAGTAGCTCCCTCCCTCCATTTCTGCAAAATAGGGCACCTGCGTTGGCCATTGTGCTCCACAATGGTGCTGAAGAATGACAAGACAATGACAAAACGATGGGAACACAAGCAAGTGAAAGTTACATAAATTGAGACAACTGTTAAGACAAGAGATAACAGCTAAATGAAATCCAACTGATGCCATTGCGTGAAAATGCACACAACATAAGCACGAGCTGACAATAATTGACTACTTCTGACTACTGTCATATCAACACTTATGGTCATTAAATTGCCATTATTGCTTTTGTACCGAGTTTCACTATTTATCAAGGCCACATGGAACTTATAATGATGTTTAGGGTACTGATGTTTTCACGAATTATCTTTGACTGTGCGTATTGGTAGTTGAGGTATTTTTATTTTATTGTTATAAAAATAAGCTGTTACCATGTTCCCAACACATATGTTTTCTGTTTCATAGTTGTAACAAAGGCACTCCACAAATAAAATAGATTGAACACGTTTATGTTTTTCGTTTTTACATAGCCTACAGTAATATAAACTAATGACAATACTATTGTGTTATTTAATGTTACCCAAGGCCTTCATAAACAACACCAAATTATAATTTTTCGATAGCATTTATGAACTAGACTAATTACACTGTTTGAATGTTGCAGTCAGATTGACTGCTCATTAGCTTGAAGGGGGGTCCATCAAGGCCCAGCAGTTCTAGTGTTAAAAGATGAATATCAAGAATGCATGTATTCCACTGTGTTCATAACCCTCATGTTTGCTAGGCATTTGGTGCCAAATCCGCTGATTTTACAATGAGAAATTTTGTTGTGGGTTGAGATAACATTGAGATTACGTTGATACATGTCACGCCCTGACCATGGAGAGCCTTTGGTTCTCCATGATGTTTAGGTCAGTGCGTGACTAGGGGGGTGTTCTAGTCATTTTGTTTCTATGTTTTGGGATTGAGTATGGTTCCCAATTAGAGGCAGCTGATTATCGTTGTCTCTAATTGGGGATCATACTTAAGGGTTCCCTGTTCTCACCTGCTTTGTGGGATATTGTTTTTTGAGAGAGTGCATGTGCACCTCAGTACTGCACGGTTGTTGTTTATCTCTTGGTTTGTTTTAACTTTCACTAAAATAAAGATGTGGAACTTACACAATACACAATGTCAGAAGAAGGGAGCTGTGTAATAGTCCAGCCATGCCAGTAGCCTATGTTATGATTATATGGACGGATAACAATCTGGTGATGTTGTATGTTGTGAGTGACTTGTCTCTCTTTAAGATCTGTCCGGTGGGGAGAAAGACACTCAGAAAATGTCTGTAGAATTTAGTTAAGACTAAACTTCTAACCTACATGCTTTATGTTCAATGTAATGTGTTTGTTTAGTTATTGAAGCTCCAACTTTTTTTCCAACATTCTCATTTCCAAAGATATCTTCCTTTCAGTGAGTTGAACCTGACCGTGGGAAAGCTTCAAAACACCCCCATTTATGTTGTCTGTTCTGAACATCACTGATTCACATCTCACATGTTTCAAATAGGCTTCGTTTCACGTTTGTACTAAACTGGGTCAATGTGTATCAACTGCAGTCACTCTGTAGCTTATGAAAAACACATCAACCATACCATACCATGATATTACACAAGCCTTCTGTAAAAGGTCTGAAACGCAAACATCCTGTCCAAATCAGAGGAGGGTTATTGCTTTGGATAGCAGGCCCTGGAATTTTCTCAGAAAGAGTCATTTATACCCCGTGCTGACTTTAATTAATGATTCATTCAAACCTCCTTGGATTGGGGAGAACAGACTCTCTTGAAGGTTGTGCTGCCTTGATATGTCTGGAGTGACCTCTCTGAGAGTCTGCCAAGAATGCCAGAAATCCTAGTTGCGTGGGAGCGCCTTCTTAGTTCCTCCCATTTGCCTCTCTCTCTCTGAGTCTCCCACTATACTGGATTCTGGCATTACCACTGCCCTCTACAGGAGTGTTGGATCCCATGTGATGAGGTAAGCACATTTATTTTGCTACGGGACTGTAGCCGACTATACTGCCTGTAGGCATGGAGAGATGCAGGGCAGACAGGCTTCCTTCCCTTGTCTTCACTCCTCAAGTAACTCACACTGTCTGGCGTGCCTTTACTGTTTTAAAGGTTATGTAAATGTATTAGTGTTATGTTGTAATGTATACAAAGAGGTTGGTAGTACACTTATAAAATGCTCCTCACCTGGTGGGTGACATATTTATATTGCTCTTGTTGTTTTCATATGAAGTCACTTAAATGTAATGCTTTGGCAGTGAAGACACAACATCAGTGAATGACATTAACATGTGTTAGAAGAGATGAGAAGTTCTGTCCCTTTTTAGCCCAGTGTGTGTGTGTGTGTGTGTGTGTGTGTGTGTGTGTGTGTGTGTGTGTGTGTGTGTGTGTGTGTGTGTGTGTGTGTGTGTTCTTCGGTGGGACACTACCTCTTCTCTCCCTCCCTGCTAGAGAACCCATATTATACAGCTTGGAGGTACAGTAAGCCTAGTCTGCTTCTCTGTGTTGCTGTAATCTATAATGGCCTTGAGCATAGGATAAAACCAGTACAAGGCCTGGGGGCTCATACTGTGCTCCTATTATACACTCACCAACACACTGCCTCCCTACAGTTTATGTGTTGCATGTGTTGTATTTGTGTGTGTGTGTGTGTGTGTGTGTGTGTGTGTGTGTGTGTGTGTGTGTGTGTGTGTGTGTGTGTGTGTGTGTGTGTGTGTGTGTGTGTGTGTGTGTGAATGCCTGAGTGTCTCTCTCTCTCTCTCTCTCTCTCTCTCTCTCTCTCTCTCTCTCTCTCTGTGGGTGTGCGCATCGTTTGGAAGCAGTGTGTGACAGATCATGCTCCCAGGCGTTGTGAGTTTTTTTGTGTTAAAGGTCCAATGCAGTCGTTTTTATCTCAATATCAAATACTTTTTGGGTAACAATTAGTTACCTTAATGTGATTGTTTTAAATTAAAATGGTCAAAAATGAACAAAAATAGCTTCTCAGCTAAATGCAATTCTCAAGCAAGATTTTGCTAGGACTGCCTGGGAGTGCAAGATTTTGCTAGGACAGCCTGGGAGTGGTCTGAGAGAGGGGCCTAATTAGAAGAGCCTAATGGGACCGATGTGTACCTGAAAACTAGCTGTTATTGGCAAAGAGGAGGACAAACTGTCTTTATTATTGGTCTATTAACTTATACCAGGCTGCCCAAAACCCCCACCCAGCCAATCAAGTAGAAATTTCAGTCGGCAATTACAAACAGCTCTTACACTAAAAGTGCATTATCATAATTTTCACATTATTATTCCAACCTCATAGTCTGGAAATATACACTGCTCAAAAAAATAAAGGGAACACTTAAATAACACAATGTAACTCCAAGTCAATCACACTTCTGTGAAATCAAAAAGTCCACTTAGGAAGCAACACTGATTGACAATACATTTCACATGCTGTTGTTTAAATGGAATAGACATCAGGTGGAAATTAGAGGCAATTAGCAAGACACCCCCAATAAAGGAATGGTTCTGCAGGTGGGGACCACAGACCACTTCTCAGTTCCTATGCTTCCTGGCTGATGTTTTGGTCACTTTTGAATGCTGGCGGTGCTTTCACTCTAGAGTCTACAACCCACACAAGTGGCTCAGGTAGTGCAGCTCATCCAGGATGGCACATCAATGCGAGCTGTGGCAAGAAGGTTTGCTGTGTCTGTCAGCGTAGTGTCCAGAGCATGGAGGCGCTACCAGGAGACAGGCCAGTACACCAGGAGACATGGAGGAGGCCGTAGGAGGGCAACAACCCAGCAGCAGGACCGCTACCTCTGCCTTTGTGCAAGGAGGAGCAGGAGAAGCACTGCCAGAGCCCTGCAAAATGACCTCCAGCAGGCCACAAATGTGCATGTGTCTGCTCAAACGGTCAGAAGCAGACTCCATGAGGGCCCGACGTCCACAGGTGGGGGTTGTGCTTACAGCCCAACACCGTGCAGGACGTTTGGCATTTGCCAGAGAACACCAAGATTGGCAAATTCGCCACTGGCGCCCTGTGCTCTTCACAGATGAAAGCAGGTTCACACTGAGCACATGACAGACATGACATAGTCTGGAGACACCGTGGAGAACGTTCTGCTGCCTGCAACATCCTCCAGCATGACCGGTTTGGTGGTGGGTCAGTCATGGTGTGGGGTGGCATTTCTTTGGGGGGCCGCACAGCCCACCATGTGCTCGCCAGAGGTAGCCTGACTGCCGTTAGGTACCGAGATGAGATCCTCAGACCCCTTGTGAGACCATATGCTGGAGTGGTTGGCCCTGGGTTCCTCCTAATGCAAGACAATGCTAGACCTCATGTGGCTTGTGTCAACAGTTCCTGCAAGAGGAAGGCATTGATGCTATGGACTGGCCCGCCCGTTCCCCAGACCTGAATCCAATTGAGCACATCTGGGACATCATGTCTCGCTCCATCCACCAATGCCACGTTGCACCACAGACTGTCCAGGATGCTTTAGTCCAGGTCTGGGAGGAGATCCCTCAGGAGACCATCCGCCACTTCATCAGGAGCATGCCCAGGCGTTGTAGGGAGGTCATATAGGCACGTGGAGGCCACACACACTGCTGAGCCTCATTTTGACTTGTTTTATGGACATTACATCAAAGTTGGATCTCCTGTAGTGTGGTTTTCCACTTTAATTTTGAGTGTGACTCCAAATCCAGACCTCCATGGGTTGATAAATTGGATTTCCATTGATTATTTTTGTGTGATTTTGTTGTCAGCACATTCAACTATGTAAAGAAAAAAGTATTTAATAAGATTATTTATTTCATTCAGATCTAGGATGTGTTGTTTAAGTGTTCCCTTTATTTTTTTGAGCAGTATATATAAAACCTAGGAAAATCTAGTTTTGACTGCACTGACCCTTTAATTAACTAATTACTCTCCTAATTGGACATGTTCAATGTGCCACACATCCCAGACCCTATCTGTCTGTTCTGGAGCCTAATGTCAGTCTCTCATTTCTCAATGCCCTTGAACATACTCCCAGCCTTAGAAATGTTCATTGATTAGATATAGTCTAAGCAGAAGGACTAGCCATATTATGGTCTAAGAAATATTGTCTTACAGTAAATGTAGAACATATCTGTTGGATACAGGCCTGCCCTGATGGTGAATTTAGGTTAACTACAGACAAATGTGTTCTTATGCCTATTGCAACATTAGTTAATTGTGTCACTGATTCATTGAGACTAATCCACATAATTGTAACCCATTTTGTACGGTTTAGCTTGTGTTAATGTCACTGACAGTGATTGTGTCTTGTGTGGTGGTTGTGTGCAATGCTAGGATCTATCTGTGGTGTTGATGACTCATATGTGCACCATCCCCCCAACCCCACCCTTTTTCATTCCCTCTCTCCCTTCTTCCCCCTTCCCTTCTCTCTCTCTATTCCCCTCCCTTGTCCCTCTTTTCCTGCATCCCTCTATCTACAATGCCAGCTCTTCTCTTTCCCACTCTTCCTCCTTTCCCCCATATCTTTGTCCTTCTTCTGTCCCCTCATCCCCCCCTTCAATCTCCCTCTCTATCCCTCTATCCCTTCTTTCTCATATAGTAGGGTCAGGGAGTGCTGGGATGGGCAGTGGCAGTAGCAGCTGCAGAAGGAGCAGCTGCCAAGTGTGTGTGTGTGTGTGTGCGTGTGTGTTTGTGTGTGTACGTACGCCTGCTACTGCTTGTCCCCTCAGCCAGGCTGCCTGGGCAGGGCTTGTCTCAGCACGGTGCCACCACACTGCCAACACCCCTCCAACCAGCCGCACACACTCACACAGTCAGAGAGAAAGAGAGAGAGAGAGAGAGAGAGAGAGAGAGAGAGAGAGAGAGAGAGAGAGAGAGAGAGAGTGTGAGAGAGAGAGAGAGAGAGAGAGAGAGAGAGAGAGAGAGAAAGACAGTGCGAGAGAATCTAATATGCACATACACAACACAATTTCACACACATTCATATTCAAATACTGTCCTATTCAAGGAGCGCACTAGTGAATCATTCAGTTATGTCTGAGAGAGTAATGTATGGAAATATGCACTCAGAACTTCTGAGTCATCATCGCTTTATGCAGCTTGTGCGAAGAATGACATTTTGAGATATGTGTAATGTAAAGGGAGAAAGAATAGCGCAGGTGTTTTATATATGAAAGACCCTGGCACTATAGTCAATTCACAGCCTGGGTTTCAAGGTTTAGTGCCTAGGGCAATGTTAACTGTATTCTCTCAGCTTCAAGGAGAAGAATCATCATACTCTAGTCTGAGAAGGATTCTCAAAGGCCTCTCATCCCGAGTTGGAGGTCTTTTATAAGCCTTTATCTTTTCCTCCCTGAAATTACAGATCCTTTAAAAACCAGACCCGATGTTGTTGTTGTTTCATCTGGTCGCTTTAATGAGAAGCCAGCCCTAGGCGGTAATTTTTTTCTGAAGTCATCCTCTGGTTGCCTTGACTCATCACAAAGGGAGAGGGAGAAGAAGTGGTGATATCATTATGTTAGGGAACACTCGGGAATACTGCCCTGTCACCAGACTCAGTCATGCAGAAGGGGAAGGAAGTGATAGAAGCTCTCTAGTTGCACCGCTGCACCGTCCCGTCTGTCTGTGCAGCAAGGGCCGTGTTACAGCGTGTCGCCCTCAGCTCGTCTCGCCATTGCGGTGCGGTTGTCTCTCGCTCCCTGATCACTCTCCTGTCCCTCTCAACCTCCCGCCCTCCCTCCCTTTTTACTCGCATTCGTCTCTTTCTTTCTCATTCTCTTTCTCTGGGCTTGCAAACTTTCACGGATTACAAAGGGAAACCCAGTCACTAGCTGCCCAGTGACACGAGCCTACCAGACGAACTAAATACCTTCTATGCTCCTTTCGATGCAAGTAACACTGAACCATGCATGAGAGCACCAGATGTTCCGAAAGACCGTGTTATCACGCTTTCCGTAGCCGATTTGAGTAAGACCTTTAACAGGTTAACATTCGCAAGGCCTTAGCGTCAGATGGATTACCAGGACTCGTACTCGGAGCATGTGCTGACCAGCTGGCCGGTGTCTTCACTGACATTTTCAACCTCTCTCTGACAAAATTTTTGGGAACTTTCAATAAATTCCCTGGTTTTCTGAAAATCACAGTTCAAGGAATCCCTGAATCAGGAATGAATAAGCAGGAAATCTGGAATCCTCCAACCAGGATTTCTGGTAAACCAGGGAATTTGTTGAAAGTTCCCGGAATTTTTCAACCCTATCCCTGACCCAGTCTGTAATACCTACATGTTTCAAGCAGACCACCATAGTCGCTGTGCCTAAGAATGCCAAGTAACCTGCCTAAATGACTACCGACCCGTAGCACTCACATCTGTAGCCATGAAATGCTTTGAAAGGATGGTCATGGCTTACATCAACACCATCATCCCAGACATCCTGGACCCACTCCAATTCACATACCGCCCCAACAGATCAACAGATGACACAATTTCTATTGCACTCCATATGGCCCATTCCCACCTGAACAAGAGTAACACCTATGTGAGATTGCTGTTCATTGACTACAGCTCAGCGTTCAACACAATAGTGCCCTCTAAGCTCATCCCTAAGCTAAGGACCATGGGACGGAACACCTCCCTCTGCAACTGGAACTTGGACTTCCTGATAGGCCGCCAGCAGGTGGTGAGTGTAGGCAACAACACATTGCCACGCTGACCCTCTACATGGGGGCCCCTCAGGGGTGTGAGCTTGGTCCGCTCCTGTACTCCCTGTTCACCCATGACTGCGTGGCTGCGCATGACTCCAACACCATCATTAAGTTTGCAGACGGTGGTACGATGATGAGACAGCCTATAGGGAGGATGTCTGGAGGTCAGAGACCTGGCAGTGTCGTGCCAGGACAACATATCCCTGAACATCAGCAAGATAAAGGAGCTGATCGTGGACTAAAGGAAACAAAAGGCAGAGCACGGGTCGAGAGCTTCGAGTTCCTCCGTGTCCATATCACTAAGGATCTATCAGTGTCCACACTCACCAACACAGTTGTGAAGAGGGCAAGACAGGAGGCTGAAAAGATTTGGCATGGGCTATCAGATCCTGAAAAAGTTCTACAGCTGCAACATTGAGAGCATCTTCACTGGCTGCATCACCGCTTGGTATAGCATAATAGGTATCCAACCACAAGGCGCTACAGAGGGTAGTGTGTACGGCCCAGTACATCACTGGGGCCGAGCTCTCTGCCATCCAGAACCTTTATACCAGGCAGTGTCAGAAGGAGTCCCTAAACATTGTCAAAGACTTCAGCCACCTGAGTCAAAGACTGTTCTCACTGCACGGCAAGTGGTACTGATGAACCTTGTCTGGAAAAAATAGGACCCTGAACAGCTTCTTACCCCAAGCCATAAGATTGCTAAATAGTTAGTTACAATGCCTTCAGAAAGTATTCAGACCCCTTGACATTTCCACATTTTTTTACATTACAGCCTTATTCTCAAATGGATTAAATGAAAAACATTCCTCAGCAATCTACACACAAATACCCATAACGTACACAATTGTTCTTTATTATTATAAACAAAAAACAGAAATACATTATTTACATAAGTATTCAGACCCTTTGATATGAGACTAGAAATTGAGCTCAGGTGCAACCTGTTTCCACTGATCATCCTTGAGATGTTTCTACAACTTGATTGGAGTCCATCTGTGGTAAATTCAATTGATTGGACACGATTTGACTGAGAGACTGAACAACAGCTTCTATCTCAAGGCCATCAGACTGTTAAATAGCCATCACTAGGTGGCTTCCACCCGGTTACGTAACCCTGCATCTTAGAGGCGGAAGTTTACATATACTTCGGTTGGAGTCATCAAAACTCGTTTTTCAACCACTCCACAAATTTCTTGTTAACAGACTATAGTTTTGGCAAGTTGGTTAGGACATCTACTTTTTGCATGACACAAGTCATTTTTCCAACAATTGTTTACAGACAGATTATTTCACTTATAATTCACTGTATCACAATTCCAGTGGGTCAGAAGTTTACATAGACAAAGTTGACTGTGCCTTTAAACTGCTTGGAAAATTCCAGAAAATTATGTCATGGCTTTAGAAGCTTCTGATTGGTTAATTGACATCATTTGAGTCAATTGGAGGTGTACCTGTGGATGTATTTCAAGGCCTACCTTCAAACTCGGTGCCTCTTTGCTTGACATCATGGGAAAATCAAAAGAAATCAGCCAAGACCTCAGAAAACAAATTGTGGACCTCCACAAGTCTGGTTCATCCTTTGGAGCAATTTCTAAACGCCTGAAGGTACCACATTCATCTGTACAAACAATAGTACGCAAGTATAAATACCATGGAACCACGCAGCCGTCATACCGCTCAGGAAGGAGATTAATTCTGTCTCCTAGAGATGAAAGTACTTGTGAAGTACAAAGTACAAAGGACCTTGTGAAGATGCTGGAGGAAACAGGTACAAAAGTATCTATATCCACAGTAAAACGAGTCCTATATCGACATAACCTGAAAGGCCGCTCAGCAAGGAGGAAGCCACTGCTCCAAAACCGACAAAAAAAGCCAGACTACTGTTTGCAACTTTACATGGGGACCAAGATCGTACTTTTTGGAGAAATGTCCTCTGGTCTGAAACAAAAATAGAACTGTTTGGCCATGATGACCATCGTTATGCTTGGAGGAAAAGGGGGGAGGCTTGCAAGCCGAAGAACACCATCCAAACCGTGAAGCATGGGGGTGGCAGCATTATGTTGTGGGGGTGCTTTGCTGCAGGAGGGACTGGTGCACTTCACAAAATAGATGGCATCATGAGGATGTAAAATTATGTGGATATATTGAAGCAACATCTCAAGACATCAGTCAGGAAGTTAAAGCTTGGTCGTAAATGGGTCTTCTAAATGGACAATGACCCCAAGTACACTTCCAAAGTTGTGGCAAAATGGATTAAGGACAACAAAGTCAAGGTATTGGAGTGGCCATCACAAAGCCCTGACTTTAATCCCATAGAAAATTTGTGGGAGGAATGGGCCAAAATTCACCCAATTTTTTTTGTGGGGAGCTTGTGGAAGGCTACACGAAACGTTTGATCAAAGTTAAACAATTTAAAGGCAATGCTACCAAATACTAATTGAGTGTATGTAAACTGACCCACTGTGAATGTGGTGAAAGAAATACAAGCTGAAATAAATCCTTCTCTCTACTACTATTCTGTCATTTCATTTTCTTAAAATAAAGTGGTGATCCTAACTGACCTAAGACAGGGAATTTTTACTAGGATTAAATGTCAGGAATTGTGAAAAACTGAGTTTAAATGTATTTGGCTAAGATGTATGTAAACTTCCGACTTCAACTGTAGACTTGAAATCACTGGCAACTTAATAATGGAACACTAGTCACGTTAATAATGTTTACATATTTTTGCTTTAATCGTCTCATATCTATATACTGTTCTATTCTACTGTATTTTAATCTATGCCACTGACATTGCTCATTCTAATATTTACATATTCTTTAATTCGATTATTTTGCTGTTAGGTTGTGTGTATTGTTGTGAATTGTTAGATATTACTGCACTGTTGGAGCTAGAAACACAAGCATTTCGCTACACCAAAATCAAATCAGATTGTATAAGTCACTTGCGCCCCAAATACAACACCTTACAGTGAAATGCTTACTTACGAGCCCCTAACCAACAATGCAGTTTAAAAAAATACGGATAAGAATAAGAAATAAAAGTAACAAGTAATTAAAGAGCAGCAGTAAAATAACAATAGCGAGCCTATATACAGGAGTTACCGGTACAGAGTCAATGTGCGGGGGCACCGGTTAGTAGAGGTAATATGTACATGTAGGTAGAGTTAATAAAATGACTAAGCAGAGATGATAACAACAGAGAGAGGCAGCAGTGTAAAATATGGGGATTGGTGGTGGGCAATGCAAATAGTCTGGGTAGCCATTTTAATAGATGTTTAGGAGTCTTATGGCTTGGGGGTAGAAGCTGTTTAAAAGCCTCTTGGACCTAGACTTGGTGCTCCGGTACCACTTGCCGTGTGGTAGCAGAGAGAACAGTCTATGACTAGGATGGCTGAAGTCTTTGACAATTTTTAGGGCCTTCCTCTGACACTGCCTGGTATAGAGGTCCTGGATGGCAGGAAGCTTGGCCCCAGTGATGTACTGGGCCGTTCGCACTACCCTCTGTAGTGCCTTGCAGTCGGAGGCCGAGCAGTTGCCATACCAGGCAGTGATGCAACCAGTCAGGATGCTCTCGATGGTGCAGCTGTAGAACCTTTTAATGATCTGAGGATCCATGCCAAATATATTCTCCTGAGTGGGAATAGGTTTTGTCGTGCCCTCTTCACAACTGTCTTGGTGTGTTCGGACCATGATAGTTTGTTGGTGATGTGGACACCAAAGAACTTGAAGCTCTCAACCTGCTCCACTGCAGCCCCGCTGATGAGAATGGGGGCGTGCTATGTCCTCTTTTTCAAGTAGTCCACAATCATCTCCTTTGTCTTGATCACGTCAATGGAGAGGTTGTTGTCCTGGCACCACATAGCCAGGTCTCTGACCTCCTCCCTAAAGGCTGTCTCGTCATTGTCGGTGATCAGGCCTACCGCTGTTGTGTCATCGGCAAACTTAATGATGGTGTTGGAGTCGTGCTGGCTGTGCAGTCATGAGTGAACAGGGAGTACAGAATGGGACTGAGCACGCACCCCTGAGGGGCCCCTGTGTTGAGGATCAGTGTGGTGGATGTGTTGTTACCTACCCGTCAGGAAGTCCAGGATCCAGTTGCAGAGGGAGGTGTTTAGTCCCAGGGTCCTTAGCTTATTGGTGAGCTTTGAGGGCAATATGGTGTTGAACGCTGAGCTGTAGTTAATGAATAGTATTCTCACATAGGTGTTCCTTCTGTCCAAGTGGGAAAGGGCAGTGTGGAGTGCAATAGAGATTGCGTCATTTGTGGATCTGTTGGGGCGGTATGCAAATTGGAGTGGGTCTAGAGTTTCTGGGATAATGGTGTTGATGTGAGCCATGACCAGCCTTTCAAAGCACTTCATGGCTACAGAAGTGAGTGTTATGGGTCGGTAGTCATTTAGGCAGGTTACCTTAGTGTTCTTGGGCACTGGCACTATGGTAGTCTGCTTGAAACATGTTGGTATTACAGATTCAGACAGGGAGAGTTTGAAAATAACAGGGAAGACACTTGCCAGTTGGTCAGCGCATGCAGCCAGTACACGCCCTGGTAATCCATCTGGCCCTGCGGCCTTGTGAATGTTGACCTGTTTAAAGCTCTTACTCATATCGGCTGCGGAAAGCGTAATCACACAGTCTTCTGGAACAGCTGGTGCTCTCATGCATGTTTCAGTGTTATTTTCCTTGAAGCGATCATAGAAGTAGTTTACCTCCTCTTGTAGGCTTGTGTCACTGAGCAGCTCTCGGCTGTGCTTCCCTTTGTAATCTGTAATGGATTGCAAACCCTGCCAGATCCGACAAACTTCAGAGCCATTGTAGCATGATTCGATCTTAGTCCTGTATTGACGCTTTGCCTGTTTGATGGTTAGTCATCGGATTTATTATAAGCCTCCGGTCCCGCTCCTTGAAAGCGGTAGCTCCAGCCTTTAGCTCAGTGCGGATGTTGCCTGTAATCCATGGCTTCTGGTTGGGGTATGTACGTACGGTCAGTGTGGGGACGACGTCATCGATGCACTTGTTGATGAAGCCCATAACTGATGTGGTTTACTCCTCAATGCCATCCAAGGAATCCCGGAACATATTCCAGTCGGTGCTAGCAAAACAGTCCTGTAGCTTAGCATCTGCTACATCTGACCACATTTATTGATCTAGTCAGTGGTGCTTCCTGCTTTAATTTTTTGCTTGTAAGCAGGAATCAGGAGGATAGAATTATGGTCAGATTTGGCAAATGGAGGGTGAGGGAAAGCTGTGTATGGGTCTCGGTGTGTGGAATAAAGGTGGTCCAGAGTTTTTTTTCCCTCTGGTTGCACATTTAAATGGATTTAAGTTTCTGTGCATTAAAGTCCTCGCCTACTAGGAGCACCGCCTCTGGGCGAGCATTTTCTTGTTTGCTTATGGCGGAATACAGCTCATTCAATGTTGTCTTAGTGCCAGCCTCAGTCTGTGGTGGTATGTAAACAGCTACGAAAAATACAGATGAAAACTCTCTAGGTAGATAGTGTGGTTGTGATTAGTAATTGTATAAGTATGCCCTTGGTTTACCATTGTCCTGTCTATTATTGTTACAATGTCCATAGGTGCCTGTGAGTACCAGTACCTTTCGCAGATGATTACGGGTCTCGTCCCTGTGTTAACATTGTGTGCTTGTGTTATTAATTCGAGGTACACCTCGCTCTTTTGTTTGCGTTTCTACCCCGTGTTTGGTATAGTGTTTGTTTGGTCTTTGTCCCGTCCCTTTACACTGCACGCCGTAATTTGGGTATAATAAAAAAACATATTACACATTCCTGCACCTGTCTCCCGAATCATTCATGCCAGCGTGACAGTGGTCTACAGCTTATCATGAGATACTCTACCTCAGGCGAGCAATAGCTCGAGACTTCCTTAGATATCGTGCACCAGCTGTAATTTACAAAAATACATAGTCCGCCACTCCTTGTCTTACCAGACGCTGCTGTTCTATCCTCCCTGTACAGCGTATAACCAGCCAGCTGTATGTTGATAGTGTCGTCGTTCAGCCACGACTCCGTGAAGCATAAGATACTTCAGTTTTGAATGTCCTGTTGGTAGTTTAATGTTCCACGTAGGTCATCGATTTTATCGTTACTCATTGTGTATTTATTATTACTTTTTTATTACATGTTTTACTTTTCTATTATTTCTCTATTTTATTTTCCTCTGCATTTTTGGGAAGGGCTCATAAGTAAGCATTTCACTGTTATTCTAAACCTGTTGTTTACGAAGCATGTGATGGATAACATTTTATTTCGATTTTCAGTTGGGGCCTCCACCCCACACAAACTGCTGCCCTGTCTGTCTGTCTGTCTGTCTGTCTGTCTGTCTGTCTGTCTGTCTGTCTGTCTGTCTGTCTGTCTGTCTGTCTGTCTGTCTGTCTGTCTGTCTGTCTGTCTGTCTGTCTGTCTGTCTGTCTGTCTAGTTTCTGTCTCTCACTCTCTTACCCCCATTCTTTCGTTTCAGTCTTTCTCTGCCTGACACTGCTTTTGTATTTATCCCTCCCCTACCTCTCTCCTCACCCATCTCTCCATCCCCCCTCTCTCTTGCCTCCCTCTCACCTATACCCTGTCTAATATACACTCTTAGAAAAAAGAGTTCCATAAGGCTTCTTCAGTGGACCCCATAGGAGAACCCTTTTTGGCTCCAGATAGAACCTCTTTGGATTCCATGTATAACCCTGTGTGGAAAGGGTTCTACATGGAACCAAATAGGGTTCTGCAAAGAGTTCTCCTATGGGGCCAGCCGAAAAACCCTTTTACGTTCTAGATAGCACCTTTTTTTCTAAGAGTGTATGCCTTTCTCTCTCGCTTACCCAGTCTTCCTCTCCCCCTCCCCCTCTGTATTTATCCCTGTCCCCACCCTTCCTCCTCCCTTCCTCCCCTCGACTCTCCTCTCATTCTTTCTTCCTCTGTTTCCCTCGTCATGCTCCAGGGCTTGTGTGGGAACTGTGGTGCTCTGTTGTGGTCTTGGCCTGAGGTCAGTCTTTAGGCCCAGATGGGGTGCTGCTTTACCCTGCTCTGCTCTACCCTGCTCTGCTCTACCTTGCTCTGTGCGTGTGTGAGCGTGCATGTGTGTGTTCTCCTGGCCCCTGAGAATTGGGATGCTGTGCAGTTGTTGTTTGGTTTGAGGGCCAGGGGTAGAGGCCACTAGGGCCACAGAGGTCAGCAGCACCATTCAGAGCCTTGGCCCTGGCTCAAAGCTACAGGGTGAAAGAGGATCACGCTTTGGTGTTGGTGGAAAAAAGAGCTCTTGTTTCCCCCGTTCACAAAGGATACAGCTAGGAACTCCCAAACAACGACCAATCATTTTCTGTTCTGCTGTAATGCGGTGTTAATGATTCAGTTGGTTAGTAAATTATACTTGGAAATATAATTACTTTGACAAAAAAATCTAGTTGTCATCTATACTTGAATATAATAAAAAAATATTCAACATAAGATAAATGCATAATCTAAACATTTATTTGTGTCTAAAAAAAATACAAAGGAAATTGTGTTTAATTTGCTCAATGTTCTTGCAACAACTTGCCATGATTTTAGAGGATTGTGGGTAATTAAAAAAGGTTAGACTTAATGATACTTTTACACGATGTTGTATGAATGTTTGAAGAAAGAAAATTATTTTTCTATATGTAAGCAGTTTGTTATGCTATGAGGTGTAATAGATCATGATGAAAGGATATCAAAACTGTTGGGCACATTGATGTGTAATGACGAGACCCCCCATTCCCACCATCAGCTACGTCATGTGCATCACTTGGAATGACAGAGGCAAATTCAGCATTCTGTGATGCTAAAAGAATGAGCACTGTGCTCAACAATGCCTGCTAAAGTGACTTAACATGTCAAATTGTAAAACGATGTTAAACATTAAGACAATCACTGAAAGTAATTAATCAGAGAGATTAAGTAGATCTAACAGTTTTGGAATTGATAAAATTAAGTTGGATCTAAGATTAGTATTTTATTTATGTTGGACATAATATACGGTATTAGTGTTTGTGAAACACAAAAAATTAAGAATATTATACCGAAAATTCCTTATTTTGGAAATACTCAAAAAGCATTTTTAGTTTGTTTTACTTGTACAATATGTTTTACTGCTAGTCATATTGGTGGTGTACCAATATATATATATGTATGTTTGTTTTTAATAAACCAATGTTTTCTCAGGGGCTGGCGGTTGTATATTGTGCCGGGTGGTGGGAAGGTGTTCATCTTCCACATTTATGATACTCATATGGGTAGAGCGGAGAAGTCAATAACTCCAAGGTCTGTGTTACTGCTATAAGGCTATAAGCTATCTCCGGGACTCGGCAGTATTGAAAAAGCAACTTTGTTTTGATTAGTAAACAGCGGAGAATGCCCTTCAGGCTACTTCTGGAGAGCGGCCCAAGAACGTAAAGGTTAATCTTCAGTTTATTGCCACCAGCAGACAGACAGATAGTACAGGATCTTTCCAGATTCTATAAGTCAGGTCCGCTTCTGTTCCGGTGACGTCAGCAGCCCCCTAGACATGACATTTCATTTTTCCCATGCTGCCCAGCCCAATACATCGCTATCGATGTCCAGCTTCCAGTCCCATTCAGATTTTGCAGCCTCGCTAGTTTTGATAGCATCTGGCTAAATACTCCATTCATCCATTCACTGGCCAAGTTATAGTCATTTACTGGCTTATTCTTTAGGAAATGTTTGGGTGTTACATTATGTACGGGAGCACTTTCAGAAAACAACAGCTGTCTTGAGATTGTAGCAATAAGTGGGCATCTTCTCTTACTGCAACGAGTGGGCTTGGAAGAGAAGAGAAGAGAAGAGAGAAGATGGCGCCGACAGACATGGCAGCTCTGCTTGTAGCTCCTAAGCAACTTTGCAGTATTATATATTTTTGTGTTATTTCTTACATTATTAGCCCAGAAAGTGTTTTTGTGTTATTACATAGAGCTGGAAATAACTTTTGGATATCAGAGCGGTGGTAACTCACCAGCATTCTGACCACAAATACGACTTTCCCGAATTAGATTTTTTGTTCGTACCCCCCAAGGCAATTGAACTTACCCCAGAAACAGCTCCAAGATGCCGCTGGCGGAAAATAGGTATTCATAGTTGACTTCTAGTCCGACTCAGGAGGCGTGCACAACATCCATGGCTTCCGAGTATATTACTCGCTAATGTTCAGTCCCTGGACAATAAAGTAGACGAGCTCAGGACGAGGATGTCCTTCCAGAGAGATATCAGGAACTGTAAAATACTCTGTTTCACAGAATCATTGTTCTCTCCTGATATACTGTCCCTGTCCATACATCTATCTGGGTTTTCAGTACATCGCACAGACAGGAATAAAGAACTCTCCGGGAAAAAGAAAGGCGGAGGTGTATGTACCGAAAGGTTGCTGGATCGAATCCATGAGCTGACAAGGTAAAAATCTGTCATTCTGCCCCTGAGCAAGGCAGTTAACCCACTCTTCCCCGGGCACCGAAGACATGGATGTTGATTATGGCAGCCCCCCGCACATCTCTGATTCAGAGGGGTTGGTTTAAATGAGGAAGACACATTTCAGTACAACTGACCAGGTATCCCCCTTTCCCTTTCATGATTAACTACTCATGGTGTGATTGTGACAATGTACAGGAATTCAAGTCATTTTGTTCACCCGACCTAGAATACCTCACAATCAAATGCTGACCGTATTACCTCTCAAGAGAATTCTATTCGGTTATAGTCACAGCCGTGTATATTCCCCTAAAGCCGATACCACGACGGCCCTCAAGGAACTACATTGGACTTTGTGAAAACTGGAAACCACATATCCTGAGGCCGCATTTATTGTAGCTGGGGACCTTAACAAAGCAAATTTGAGGAAAATGCTACCAAAGTTCTATCAACACATTGCCTTTAGTACTCAAGCTTCAAAAACTCTCTACCAATGTTACTCTCCCTTCCCGGATGGCTACAAGGCCCTCCCCCGCCCTCCCTTCGGAAAATCAGTTCACGACTCCATTCTGCTCCTCCCTTCCTATATGCAGAAACTCAAACAGGAAGTACCCGGGCTAAGGTCTATTCAACGCTGGTCTGACCAATCGGAATCCATGCTTCAAGATTGTTTTGATCACCCAGACTGGGATACGTTCCGGGTTGATTCTGAGAAAAACGTTGACATATATACGGGCACAGTGGTTGAGTTCATCAGAAAGTATATAAGGGATGTTGTTCCCACTGTGACTATTAACATCTACCCAAACGCAAAACCGTGGATACATGGCAGCAACCATGACAAGGTGACTGGGAATATGGTCGAATACAAACAGTGCAGTTATGCCCTCCACGAGGCAACAAAACACGCAAAACGTCAGTACAGAGACAAAGTGGAGTCGCATTTCAACAGCTCAGACACGAGACGCACGCAGCAGGGACTCCAGACAATCACAGATTACAAAGTGGAAACCAGCCACATTGCGGACACCGACGTCTTGCTCCCGGACCAGATAAACACCTTATTTCCCTACTTTGTGGATAGAGACAGCACACCCCCATCCACATCGACGGGACCGCAGTGGACTTTTACAGATGCACCATTGAGAGCATCCTGTCGAGCTGTATTACTTCCTGGTAAAGCAACGGCACCACGCGCAACCTCAGGGCTTGCCAGAGGGTGGTGCGGTCTCCCTAACGAATCACTGGGGTATCTGTAGGTATCCTGCCCTCCAGGATATCTACAGCACCCGATGTCACAGGAACGCCTAAAAGATATTACTGCACTGTTGGAGCTAGAAACACAAGCGTTTCGCTACACCCGCAATAACATCTGCTAAATATGTGTATGCGACCAATGACATTTTATTTTATTTGTTATCTACCCTATTAATCTGAATATGTATTTAATCTAAGGGGAAACACTGGGCTCTGGTGATCATATTGGCCAATGTTTCTGCCTCCTCTCTCCTCTCCGTTCTCTCTCCTTTCTTCTCTGCGTCTTCTTTAGATCCTGACTAGTGATGGGAAATCTATACGGTGAGAGAGTCCAATTTAGCTCTCTTCCAACAGCGTGGGTTTGAAGCCAGCAACCAGGGTAAACACAACTGAATAACGCCCACACTCGTAATTTATTTCAGTGTGTGAGGAGAGGGTATTTTCACTATCTATTTTCTTCTCGAGGATGTGTATGATGTGGGAGAGGAGTTGAGGTGTTTTTTTGTTGTTGCTGAAGGAAGGCTGGTTTGCTGAATGCAGGCCATTGTGTGTGTGTGTGCGTGCGTGCGTGTGTGAGACCCTACCCCCTGTCTGGTGTCATGAGATCCTATCCGCCTGCCACCAACTCAAAACTCTTACCTCAAAACAATCCCTCAATAGGCTTAGCTGGGATTCGTCAAGTGTTTGTTGATGTTTACAGTATGCATTTTGTATGACATTCCCTTTTAGGGCCCCCCCCTCAGCTGTATGCCTAACACTTGCCGTCATTGCTAACTCACTGCTAGCTGCTTTTAGATGTGCCGTATCAGGCTTAGTGAGCTGCAATTAATGCTCTGCCTCCAGGGCCTCGCTGGCTTTGTATCTGGGGTTAGTCTAGGTCAGGCGCAGATTTTTTTCTCCACACTCCTCTTTCTGAGAGTAAGCAGTTGTGGGTTTGTGTTGGATCAGATGCGGCCATGCTAATTCTCTCGAGCAGCTGGTCCTTTTCACTCTTCTGTTTACCCTACCAATGCTAAATCTGTTGCTGCTGATTGTCCATAAAGGCACCTCTTTACACTTCCACCGTCCGAATTTAACAATCAACAGGGCTTTAATTAACAGCAGGCCAGGAGCGCTCTCTCTCTCGTACCGTATTGATTCGGGGGAGGGGGATTGGTTGGTTGGTTTGAAGCACGTTTCAACTTACGATGCACAATTCGGACCAGGGCAATGTAAATTGAGTTGACAATCGTAGACTGTGTTTTAGTCCCGTTATTATCGCAGTTCTCTCTCTCTCTCTCTCTCTCTCTCTCTCTCTCTCTCTCTCTCTCTCTCTCTCTCTCTCTCTCTCTCTCTCTCTCTCTCTCTCTCTCTCTCTCTCTCTCTCTCTCTCTCTCTCTCTCTCTCTCTCTCTCTCTCTCTCTCTCTCTCTCTCCTGCCTGCACTGCCACCTCTGCATATGGGAGTTGTTTGTTGAGTGCTTTTTCATCAGAGCCTTTTGCCTTGCCCCAGAGCCGAGCTAAGTCTAAACACTGCACTTTGTGGGCTGAAAGGTCATCTGTCAGAGGGAAGGAATCCTACTTCTCCTCCAAAAAGCATAAACAGAGGTGGCTTGCTAAGCTGCAGTTCACTGTCATAGAAATGGCCCAGCTGACTAATTCTCAGCAAGGCCCTAATCCACGGCACAGCTGCTTTTTAGGGCATCATGGAACCCATCGTCACCCCCTCCCTGGTCCACCACACGCCTCGTTACTATCACGTCCTGATTAGGGAAGGGGGAAAAGATGCCCCACTGAATCACATTTAATCAGAGATGGTTGGGATGGGGTTTAGAAGCTTTCCCATCAGATATACAGTGCTGTGGGGATGTTTTTCAGCGGCAGGGACTGGGAGACTAGTCAGGATGGAGGAAAAGATGAACGGAGAAAAGTACAGAGAGCCTTTATGAAAACAGTTATGCCCTCCAGCGCTCAAGACCTCAGACTGGGGTGAAGGTTCACCTTCCAATAGGACAACGACCCTAAACACACAGCTTAGGAGAGGCTTCAGGACAGGTCTCTGAATGTCCTTGAGTGGCCCAGCCAGAGTCCGGAATTGAACCCGATCGAACATCTCTGGAGAGACCTGAAAATATCTGTGCAGCATAGCTCCCTATCCAACCTGACAGAGCTTGAGAGGATCTGCAGAGAAGAATGGGAGAAACTCCGCAAATACAGGTGTGCTAAGCTTGTAGCGTCATACCGAAGAAGACTCGATGCTGTAATCGCTGTCTTGTAACAAAATGTGGAAAAAGTCAAGGGGCCTGAATACTTTCCGATGGCACTGTATATTCTGTGGTCGCCTGATGGTAGATTAGGAGACTGATTGTCTGATATTAATCTGAATCAGTTGTTTGAACAGCCGGGATAAATATGGATGTTTGCATATTATTCAATTGTTTTAGTTGATGTCCAACTAATATTCAGCCATGTCTAGCCATTATAAACAAGCCAAACAACGTCAAGCAACCTCCTTTTTAAGGAGGTTTGCTTTAAACATTTTCAATATGGCAATGCCCCATGTTCTTATGATAAACATCAATTGAAAACGTTACATTTCTCTCAATTTTCTAAAATCCCATCAATCTCATCTAGTATTGCAGCCGGTGGCCTTGATGATAAGTCATCCAAACTTTTCTCTCTCACACACTATTTTGTCCTCAGTTGTCAAACATCAGGGCTGGCTCTGAGCCATCAATTGTAAGACAAGCATCACATGGGCAGAAGATCCCCCCCCCCCCTGACATTTCATACGTGATTGACAAGATTTACGTGAGGTAATTATGGTGTCTGCCATGCCTGAGCGGATCAATTCTTTCAATCAATTCCACTTTTAAGAGGATAGGCCAGATTACCGGGTCTGGGGCCCGATGTAATGCTCTTAATAGGTCACTAAAATGTGTGTTAGAGGCTCCCTCTCCCTCTCTCTGCAGCCAATGGATGATTCCTCAGAGAGAAACCCATTTCCCCCCTCTTCGGCCGTTGAGTTGGAACATAAATAAATAGCAAACACAGCCCACTCCCCCTTATAGAAAATTCCGGATGGTAGCCTAATATTTGTCTTTGGTAACCTTATTGGCATGTCTGCAAACAATCAACGATTCAGTATTAATCAATATGAGGTCCATACTGTACATGTCCAATATTTTGTCCAAG
The DNA here is from genome assembly GCF_901001165.1 of Salmo trutta. Taxonomy (NCBI): domain Eukaryota; kingdom Metazoa; phylum Chordata; class Actinopteri; order Salmoniformes; family Salmonidae; genus Salmo; species Salmo trutta. The sequence goes on along the minus strand of NC_042981.1, from coordinate 39,186,076 downwards.
GGCAAATTATGGACGTATTTGAAACTTTAGGCCAAAATAGGATGCCAAACTCCAGTTATCAATAAGGATAATTAATTTGTAGAACAGGGCTTTATTGAATTTACGTGATCATACTCACTGAGCCTCAGTAGGGGATATGTGTTCTTCCTTAGTAAAGTCTGTCTGGAGTTTTACATTTTAGTCATTTAGCAGATGCTCTTATCCAGTCGACTTACAGTTAGTGTATTCATCTTAAGATAGCTAGTGGGACAATCGCATATCAATGTCATAGTTAAAGCTCGTAATGGGGAAAAGGTCAAGCCAAAGTGCAAAGGTTATTCAACAACCCTTCTCTGGCCTTTATACGAATACCCCTTTAACCCGCTAGTGTCGATTGACGCACTGGTGCATCAACCTAATTAACATAATAAAAGCATCCCAATCAAAATTCATCAGTTTAAGCTAGAGATATCAGTTTTTTTGCATTGGATCCATCTAAATCCACCACATCCGCCGGGGGTGAAAGGTAGAAGAGCTAGAGTGGTGTTTGTCAGATCATGAGACATCCCGAAAATCGGTCTTCTTGGTAAAACGTCTGTAGTGTCCAAACGGTTTGGCCTACAAACTATTATGACCACTCTATGGAAATGGGAGATTCTCACGAACAACATGGTTTGCTGTACCCCCACAAGTGTCACAGGACTCGTCTGCAGGTAACCGGTACAGGTTTAAAAAAGCGAATGGAAGTATGAAGGTGGATTTGTGCTTACCCCAAAAAAAGGGGTTAAATATATGTAAAAAAAAATATATACTGTATATACAGTTGAAGACGGAAGTTTACATATATTTAGGGTGGAGTCATTAAAACTTGTTTTTCAACTCATCCACAAATTTCAGGTTAACAAACAATAGTTCTGGCAAGTTGGTTAGGACATCTACTTGTGCATGACACAAGTAATTAATTCCAGCAATTGTTTAAAGACAGATTATTTTACTTAGAATTCACTGTATCACAATTCCAGTGGGTCAGAAGTTTACATACACTAAGTTGACAGTGCCTTTAAACAGCCTGGAAAATGATGTCATGGCTTTAGAAGCTTCTGATAGGCTAATTGATATCATTTGAGTCAATTGGAGGTGTACCTGTGGATGTATTTCAAGGCCGAACTTCAAACTCAGTGCCTCTTTGCTTGACATCATGAGAAAATCAAAAGAAATCAGCCAAGACTTCAGAAAAAAATGTGCAGACCTCCACAAGTCTGGTTCATCCTTGGGAGCAATTTCCAAATTCCTGAAGGTACCACGGCAGCTGTCATACCGCTCAGGAAGGAGACGTGTTCCGTCTCCTAGAGATGAACGTACTTTGGTGTGAAAAGTGCAAATCAATCCCAGAACAAAAGCAAATGACCTTGTGAAGATGCTGGAGGAAACAGGTATAAAAGTATCTATATCCACAGTAAAACAAGTCCTATATCAACATAACCTGAAAGGCCGCTCAGCAAGGAAAATGCCACTGCTCAAAAACCGCCATAAAAAAACAGACTACGGTTTGCAACTGCACATGGTGACAAATATCGTACTTTTTGGAGAAATGTCCTCTGGTCTGAAACAAAAATAGAACTGTTTGGCCATAATGACCATCGTTATGCTTGGAGGAAAAAGGGGGAGGCTTGCAAGCAGAAGAACACCATCCCAACTGTGAAGCACGGGGGTGGCAGCATCATGTTGTGGGGGTGCTTTGTTGCAGGAGGGACTGATGCACTTCACAAAATAGACGGCTTTATGAGGAAGGAAAATTACGTGGATATATTGAAGCAACATCTCAAGACATCAGTCAGGAAGTTAAAGCTTGGTCGCAAAATGGGTTTTCCAAATGGACAATGACCCAAAGCATACTGCCAAAGTTGTGGCAAAGTGGCTTAAGGATAACAAAGTCAAGGTATTGGAGTGGCCATTACAAAGCCCTGACCTCAAACCTATAGAAAATGTGTGGGCAGAACTGAAAAAGCGTGTGCGAGCAAGGAGACCTACTCAGCAGACCTACCTGACTCCTGACTCTGTCAGGAGGAATTGACCAAAATTCATCCATCTTCTTGTGGGTAGGTTGTGGAAGGCTACCCGAAATGTTTGACCCAAGTTAAACAATTTAAAGGCAATGCTACCAAATACTAATTGAGTGTATGTAAACTTCTGACCAACTGGGAATGTGATGAAAGGAATAAAAGCTGAAATAAATCATTCTCTCTACTATTATTCTGATATTTCACATTCTTAAAATAAAGTGGTGATCTTAACTGACATAAGACAGAGATTTTTTACTCTGATTAAATGTCAGGAATTGTGAAAAACTGAGTTTAAATGTATTTGGCTAAGGTGTATGTAAACTTCCGACTTTGACTGTATTTCTTAGATGTAGGACAGACTCTTCAAGACCTTGTTTCTTATGATTTATTTTTTGACTGTCCTTTTTTCTATTTAGGAATTGATTATTCAATGCGTTTCTATGGTTTTTAGTTGTAAAGACCAACATTTTACATCAATATATTTTTTATACCTATAGGGGTCCTAAAATGTCAAACCAAATAGCTAAATTATCCATAGTATGACCATCTTAAAATAATTCCATATGTCCGCTAAAACACATTCATGTCAATGGAAAAAGCTAGCCTTTTCACACACGATTCAATCTGATCACCAATCTGATCAGTTATGACTGGTGTGGAATGAGTGGCTAGAATCTAGAAAGCCAGTCCAAACCCACACAGACAGCGTGATGAAGAAGGCGCAACAGCGCCTCTTCAACCTCAGGAGGCTGAAGAAATTTGGCTTGTCACCGAAGACACTCACAAACTTTTACAGATGTGCGATCGAAAGTATGCTGTCGGACTGTATCACCGCCTAGTACGGCAACTGCTCCGCCCACAACTGTAAGGATCTCCAGAGGGTAGTGAGGTCTGCACAACGCATCACCGGGGGCAGACTACCTGCCCTCCAGGGCACCTACACCACCCGATGTCACAGGAAGGCCAAAAAGATCATCAAGGACAACAACCACCCGAGCCACTGCCTGTTCACCCTGCTATCTATCATCCAGAAGGCGAGGTCAGTACAGGTGCATCAAAGCTGGGACCGAGAGACTGAAAAACAGATTCTATCTCAAGGCCATCAGACTGTTAAACAGCCATCACTAACATTGAGTGGCTGCTGCCAACATACTGACTCAAATCTCTAGCCACTTTAATCATTAAAAATTAAATGTAATAAATGTATCACTAGTCACTTTAACCTGTTGGGGCTAGGGGGCAGTATTGAGAATTTTGAAAAGAATATGCCACTTCATATAATGTTTACATACCCTACATTACTCATATCATATGTATATACTGTACTCTATACCATCTTCTGCATCTTGCCTATGCTGCACGGTCAACGCTCACCCATATATTTATATGTACATATTCTTATTAATTTCTTTACACTTGTGTGTACAAGGTAGTTGTTGTGAAATTGTTAGATTACTTGTTAGATATTACTGCATGGTCGGAACTAGAAGCATTTCGCTATACTCGCATTAACATCTGCTAACCATGTGTATGTGACCAATAACATTTGATTTGATTTGAAACCTACCTAGTATTGACATAGCACCAGTGACAGGCTGAAGAGTAAACAATGCTAAAGACAGTGGCTGAAACCCTAGTCCATGAGGCCTGACCACAGAGTCCTGTTCACAGGAGGGGTGAGGTCACCACAGCCCAGAACACACTGTGAAACCACAAAAAGACCATATATGGGACACCCAGTTTATTCAATCATTAGGATCGTTATTCGCTGTTGCTGTACCAACATCCTCCACACAAACACAACACAAATTGATCATTCACATAGAGACTTCACATAAATAACAACATAGAGATAATAATAGATGTGGAGACATTGCATAGGAGGATACAGACCGTAAACATATTCTGTGCACGTGTATAGTGATTTGCAATACACGCATAAGGACAAATGAGTATCTAACTTGGACGTTGGCATCCACATGCTTGTAAAAAGTAACTTGATTTACATTTTAGTCGAAACCCACTGGGCACAGACGTCAATTCAACGTCTATTTCATGTTGGTTTGATGTGGAAACAACGTAGATACGACCAGTGTGTGCCCAGTGGGAAGTGTGTTCTCGATCACTGAACCGTGCACTCAAACAACTAAACGAAGGGGAATTGTAAAACATTTAAGCAAAGGGAACATAAATGGGCATTTCATTCATCTACCCAACAGCAGTTAGTGCCTATAGCTATCAGCCATACTATTAAATGGCTTGGGATTTAATGCCTGGACTCGATTTAGAGGTCAGACACAGCAAGAAAACTTCCGATAGGTACTTCTCTTGCTAGAACAAAAGACACTGCCTGGTACTGACGAACTGGACGTCTCTACATGTAGAATTGCCCTGAGCGTCGGTGGCTGACATCTTGACTTTGAGCCAATCAGAGAGCACGGACCTCTTCATGGGGGAGCCGATAGAGTGGGCGAGTTTGTTTTGTATGGCCCGGTTCCCCTGGTTGGTGATTTTACTTAAGGACCAATGGAATTTTCTAAAATTTGCAAAATCCGCCCACCTGGGGCACTGGGCCATGTAGAATGAACTCGCCCAGTGACAACAGAACATTTTAAATAATGCACTTTTCCAGGTGTAATCCAACCCTTTTTCATCAGAATTGTTCTAAAACTATTAAAGTGCATAATATAAAAAAAATTCTAGAGCAAGTCTTTACATCTTCTTTATCTGCCGAATGAGTTTTGTGCTTGAATAAGTATTTTTTTGTTAGGTTTGATAATGTGCACTTGCTCACTAGTTAGCTAGCTAGCTAAAGGTTGCTTGCTAACTGATCCAGGCTGTCACACACACTTAATAGGAAATGAATGTGGTGGTAAGTGCAGCAAACAACACTCAATCCTTTACCAAGTCAGCTATCTAACAAGTTGATGAATAAATCCTTTTTTCCAATAATGCCAGTGCCAGTTTGCTTGCTAGCTAGCGTTAGCTAAACAGTTAGCCTCACCGATTGCCAGTTAGGATGACATAGCTAGCAACTCCACTGAGTCTTGGCAGCTAACAGGCAGCTGCTTCATTCAAAAAAAATTCATTGTGATTAAATTATAGTGTTGCGGGTTATATACAGTAGTACAGGCATTTGGCTACACTCACAATAACATCTGCTAAACATGTGTATGTGACCAATACATTAAAAAAAAGTGATGTAGTTGTGGCCATCTGGCTAGTATCAACAAGGCCTTACTGCAAATGCTAGCTAGCGAGCTACAACATTACTGCGGTCGTGCTAGTTAGCTAACATTAGCTATCTAGGTAGTTAGAAGCAGGCACAAGCCAAACATAGCTTAACAAAGCAGCACTACTGCCACCCTGTGGTCTGGAGTATTTTAACGAGGCTGATTGGGGATATTCTGTTCTATGTAACCAACAAATAATTGACTGCCAACACTCTGGGTAGAGGTGCTAAGTACCTCTCGGCAGTCAGTATCCTTGGTGTGTCTGAGGCGTCACCCTTAGAGCCATTCCTCCCACTTACAGTGGTTATATTCTCAGACATGTTAATCACATCTACTGATGGCTCTGCCATACATGTTGTATAGGTGTTCTGTCTGAACCCAGGCCTCTTCAGCCATAAATAACCTCATAGGCCTTTTGCTGTGATTTTCTGGAAATTTCCAATCATAGGCTGACAACAACTTGGAACTTAGGTACCTCTCCGATTTGCCAAACAAAGCTGAAGTATAGGCCTATTTAATTAAAGATGTTTATTCTAATGCCTTGATTATACAGAGGATGGAAGGCGGCAATGATTTTACTGTGCATTTTGTTTTAGTTTTTCTCTCCTCTCACTGACTGTCACTGGGCTCCCCATCCACACATACCTTGGAGACATCTCCAGAAAGGTTTCTATTAGCATGAGAAAGGGTTCATGCAGACAACGCTATGCATTATGTATTCAGCTCCGTTTGTATGAAATGCAGCTGCTGTCATTCCTACTAGCCCTGTAATCTCGTGGCAGTATTTCAGACGGGCACATTTGGATCATTGGAGAATGGATGCGTACTCCACATACATAAAGAACTTGCTATCCCCCCCCCCCCATTATAACACGCATCAAATGTAAGGCAAGTGCTGAAAGTGTCAGCGTTGGCTGAAGGGACCGCGTGCCAAAAAGGACACCACAGTGGCCTATGTTAATGGGGGGAGTTTGTTATAGCCCAGTGGCAACGAACGCAAGCGGTAAACAAATCATTTGATCCCACAGACTTGTTAAGAAGTTGTCACTTGGCATATCAGTCACATTAGGCTGCCATCTCCCCCTATATGAATGTGTAAATCCTCATTGTACCGTATATTTAAGGGCTTTAAGTAAGCATTTCACGGTAATGTCTACACTTGTTGTATTCGGTGCATGTGACAAGTAAAATTTGATTTCATGATTTGATTTGGCTAGTAAGTTGAAAGACAGAAAACAGCCTCTGTCATTGAAAAACATATAAAAAATATTTTGCACCCGCTCTTTCAACTCCTCGTTACCCCACTTAAAACAAGACCTATTTCAACTCCTCATTATCCCACTTAAAACAAGACCTATTTCAACTACTCATTATCCCACTTAAAACAAGACCTATTTCAACTCCTCGTTATCCCACTTAAAACAAGACCTATTTTAACTCCTCATTATCCCACTTAAAACAAGACTTATTTCAACTCCTCGTTACCCCACTTAAAACAAGACCTATTTCAACTCCTCATTATCCCACTTAAAACAAGACCTATTTCAACTCCTCATTATCCCACTTAAAACAAGACCTATTTCAACTCCTCATTACCCCACTTAAAACAAGACCTATTTCAACTCCTCATTATCCCACTTAAAACAAGACCTATTTCAACTCCTCGTTACCCCACTTAAAACAAGACCTATTTCAACTCCTCGTTACCCCACTTAAAACAAGACCTATTTCAACTCCTCATTATCCCACTTAAAACAAGACCTATTTCAACTCCTCGTTACCCCACTTAAAACAAGACCTATTTCAACTCCTCATTATCCCACTTAAAACAATACCTATTTCAACTCCTCATTATCCCACTTAAAACAAGACCTATTTCAACTCCTCATTACCCCACTTAAAACAAGACCTATTTCAGCTCCTCATTATCCCACTTAAAACAAGACCTATTTCAACTCCTCGTTACCCCACTTAAAACAAGACCTATTTCAACTCCTCATTATCCCACTTAAAACAAGACCTATTTACACTACTCGTTACACCATTTAAAACAATACCTATTTCAACTCCTCGTTACCCCACTTAAAACAAGACCTATTTCAACTCCTCATTATCCCACTTAAAACAAGACCTATTTCAACTCCTCATTATCCCACTTAAAACAATACCTATTTCAACTCCTCGTTACACCACTTAAAACAATACCTATTACAACTCCTCAGTTTAAGCAAATATCTTAAACACCTCCAGACACAATCTTGGAGAGTACAATGTGTAAAATGACTCTGTTATGGTGTGTTAAAAGGCCACATTCTATTAAAATATGTATCATTTTTTGGAATGCCTCAGTGTTGGCATTGTGGTTGCATATCTAAAGGAACTCTTTATGAACCTATGATTAATGTGCTGTTTAATGCCTCCTACTGTGCCTCAACGAACAGTATCTTTATCTTCCACATTAACCAGGTGTCCATCCAACCTTTTTATGTGAGTAAAGTACATGTTGGATAAAAAAATGTCATTGCAGACCTGATGGAAACAGCAACTGTATCAGTAAACGTTCCAAATGTCGACAAAACAAAATAAGATAAGATGGAATCTTTTTGTGTCTGTAAAATGAATTACGCCAATAACCATCATATCGAAGTAAACTTGGAGTCACGCGATGATATGGTGTGTGTGGTCCTCCCACTACGACTCGGGAAAGCATACAGTTTATTAGGCTACAGATGAAATAAGTTATGATAAACTTCACAGGGTGGTGAAAGTGCACAGTGATGAGCTTTGCTCCTTTCCAATAAATACCGAGGGTCTTATTTTGGTGACATCACGATCGATGCTTGGCTGCCGTTTGACAAATAAAAGATCATCTCGCTATTTTGTCCATAATAATCTCATCATGTACGCTATACCTTCACTGTATCTGCGAGTTGTTGGCTACAGCGAACGAGCCAAGACATTCACTATATAATGCATTTTTTTGTGACAGAACCATCAGTAGAGCTGAAAATGCGATGGAAACCCATTTAAATTGTATTTCATATTCGGTGGGAATTTAACCTCAAAAGTAATTTTTTATGTGCACTACGTTATCATGCACAGCCTTTTATCTGTTTTGATGGATTTGATGTAAATACTTTTGCATTTTTTTAATTTACCGTTTTATTTATTTAAATTTTAAATGTAACCTTCATTTAACTATGCAAGTCTACGGGCCACGGTGGCAGTATTGAGCATTTTGAAAAAAATACGTGCCCATTTTTAACTGCCTCCTACACCAACTCAGAAGCTAGGATATGCATATTATTAACACATTCGGATAGAAAACACTCTGAATTTTCTAAAACAGTTTGAATGGTGTCTGTAAGTATAACAAAACTCATATTGCAGGCAAAAACCTGAGAAAAATAGATTTTAAAAAAATGAGAATTTTGTGGCTGTACTATTTAGTTTCATTGTTTATTAGATACCATAGTGAGAAAGGATTCAGTTCGCAACTCCTACGGATTCCACTAGATGTCAGCGATCTTTATAAAGTTGTTTGAAGCTTCCATGATTAACAGGGAGCAAATAAGAATGCATTGAAGTTGACGTCCGTGGGATGTCGTCACTTCCATTATGGCCTGCACCTGCGCAATCATGAGACACGGGACATTTTTCAAAAACGTTTTTCTAGACACAGGTGAGGTTGGGTGGAAACATTACTGATGTTTCACGTTAAAAATGGCTCTAAAGATTGATGCTAAACAACGTTTGACATGTTTGAACAAACATAAATAGATTATTTTTGTAACTTTTTTAACTTTTTGCCGTGACTTCACACACCCCCCCGCGCTACTTTTTAGTAGCCACCGAAGCGCTAACAACATGGAACAACTTGGAGTTCTTTGGACATCAATTATGAACTTTGTCAAAAGAAACCACATTTGTTGTGGACCTGGAATTCCTGGAACTGCCAATGGATGAAGATAATCAAAGGTAATGGATTATTGACAATAGTATTATTGATATTACATGGTTACAAGATGATGCTAAGCTAATTAGGCTAGCTTATTGTTCTTAGCACAGCACCTGGTTTATTGCAACTTGTGATTTCCCAGTAAAGTTATTTTGAAATCTGGCAAGACAGTATCATTTACGAAATGTTAAACTATAATTATTTGAATGACAATATTATAATTTACCAATGTTTTCGAATAGTAATTTTGAAAATTGTAACGTTGTTCACCGGAAGCATTTCAGAGAAGAAAAAAAATCAGAATTTCACAGCTACTGTAAAATGCGGTTTTTGGATATAAATATGAACTTGATGGAACAAAAAATGCATGTATTGTATAACATAATGTCCTAGGAGTGTCATCTGATGGAGATTGTCAAAGGTTGGTGCATAATTTTAGCTGGTTTCTGCTTTTGGTGACGCCTGACCTTGAATTGAAAATGGATGTTTGTACTTTTGTGGCTATGTACTGTCCTAACATAATCTAACTTTATGCTTTTGCCGTAAAGCCTCTTTGAAAATCGGACAATGTGGTTAGATTAAGGAGATGTTTATCTTTTAAATGGTGTAAAATAGTTGATTGTTTGAGAAATTGAAATTATTAGATTTTTGATGTTTTGAATTTCCAGCCTTGCTAGCAATCCCGTCTCAGGGTTCATTGCTAACCCGTGGCCTCAACAGGTTTTAAGAACAAATTCTTATTTACAATGACGGCCTACCTCCCATATCTCTGATGGGAACATGCAGATATTAGAATATTTGCACAAAAATCTGTCGCCAATTGGATGGAAACATACCTATTGATAATGATTAAGTGAAAGATTTACTTGGATTATCCACACACAAATACACACACACACACACACACACACACACAGTGGGATGGTGACAGAGCATTTTATAGGAGGCCGTGAGTTGGTCAATTTGCCTGACTGGCTGTAATCGCCTGTCACGTTTGTGGTTGAATCCTAGCCGGAGGTGGCCATCCATGCACGCGTTATTTTAGCAGCCTAGCGTTTTACAGCCTTAGAGCATCTACCCATATTTACACAGCAAAGAGACGGCTTTGGAGGACCAAATCAAATGGGCTCCTTCATGTTGTCTTTTGGTTTCCTTGGTCAGGAGTGACAGAGATTCACTGGATCTCTTATAGCGGCAGAGCTGCAAATAGATCTGTCTTTCTCTTGTTGCAGCTCGTGGTGGCTCAGTTCTTGTCCTTTTCTTTCTTTCATTCTTTCTTTTATTTTCAGCTTGAAGCTTTTTGCTAGACTGTGATGGACGATTTTGCACCGCTGGATTTTAGTGTCACGGGTAAATGTGTGTTTGCAAGGCTAAATGTGTGTTTGCATGGCTATTAGTGGGGCCCAGTGATTGAGTCACGCACCCTCCTGACCCCAGAGCAGCTCCCTCCCATCCCTCCTCCCTCCCTCCTCCCTCCCTTCTCCCTCCCCCACCCTACCCCTGTGACACACTATCATTTGGCTGATGAGAGATGTCTGCAAAGCATCATGGCTAACCACCTCATTTTGAAGAGTTTGATGAAATCATTGCTAAGTTGTGCGTTTCATTAAATAACACTAAAACTCTTTTTTTTAACCATAGACATGGTCTGAAATATATACACTCATTGATACACCGATCTTCACAATTTCAAAAACAGGAGTAGGAACATGGATGATATCCAGTACGTGGCGCCACTTCAACAGGTCTCAGTTTATACTGCACTATGGACACATGACCTGCATCCTCGTCTCCATCCCTTGGCCCAGTCTCATTACCAAGTAGACCTTAATGACGACTTCAATATTGATCACAAGTAAGAGAAGTAGGGGAGCACTGTGGTAACTAGGACAGGAGAAAAACGTTGCAACTATTTCCCTCTCCTTTGTGCAGGTGTTTTTTTCCCATGGGTAAAGGCACTGATCAACTGACCAAAGCTAGGCAATTCGAGCGATTTAACCGGCACTGCATCAATTGTTAGAAGTTGTTGGTGCAGCAAAAAAAATGATTGTGTCCATAGCCTATGTGTTAGTGTTTTTATAGTATTTATACTGTAGGCTAATGTAGGCATGTTAGGTCTTGCATGGCTAATGCAGCTGTGTTAATGTATCATTCATGCTTTAATTGCTCGTAATTTACTTGAGCCCAATTAGCAAGAGAGATAATCAATAGGTGTTGATCAACACTGAGGTACACTTGCTCGTTTGACAGGGTTGGCCTGTAGACATGTGGGGGGTAAGTACATAGCCCAGTGGAGCTATAGGAATCATGGCTCGTTTATGGAAATGTATACAGTCGCTGTCCCCTCCATCACTGACGACTGAGTATTGAACACTCTCCCTTCTAGCTACCTCTGGCCCATGCTTACACTGTACAACGCAATGATCTGCTGACTGCAGATTGCATAGGCTCCTGGGTGACACCACAGGGCACATCCACATGCATGTCAAGGAGCTGGTTCCCCTGGATCTTCTCCTCAAAACCTCTGCTGCTGTGGCGATAAGCCCCACTGCCTCGCCAAGCCCAGGTCGCATTCCTTTTGATCAGCCCCTGAAGTTCAATGGAGCATTGCCTGCATGCCTTCACCTTCTAGCCCCCACTGTCCTTAAGCCGGAACATGGGCTGCTCTCAGTCACTGCTCTGCTCTCCGCTCCCATTGCTACAATAACAAAAGGAAATGAAGGTAGTTTTGTCAACTGCCACCTCATCTGGGGGGGGGGGGGGTGAGGGAGTTACCCAGTGATCCCAGCCAAATTAGCCCAGGCCTCAGTCGGAGTGTCTGTGGCTGGGTTGGGTTCCCCGCTGCTACGGCTCAGTGAGCGCAACACTGCAGAAGACATGTCTTTACAAATGGTTGTGTTTTCATAGTTCCTACTTCTCAGCTAACAGCTAATTAAAGATTTATGCTAAGCTATGTGGCAACTCTGACAGATCAGTTACAAACAGTTGGTTTGTCAGATCTGTCCCACTTTTCAAGGCGTTGCCTTTATGGATCCTTCATAAGGTCTTCCTTTAAAGACCGGGATGACCTGCGAATGCAATTCAGTTTGCGGGTGATTTCTCCCGGAGAAATCCATCCTAAAATTTAACCTCTTCATCTCTGGGCTGCTTCCGCCCTTAAACCAATATAAGAACCTTCATTCTCCAAATTGCGGTCTGAATACAAACATGGCTATGTTTAAAAACTCCCAAACACTTACCAGGCAACTGGCCTTTTCTGATTTCTGAAACCTGCAGGTTGCTTTCTCTGTCGTCATTTGAGAGAAAGCCTGATTGATTTACTTCCTCTACGCCCCACAAAGCTAGAGATGCAACAGTCTTGATCCTTTATAGCCGGTCGAAAGTGTAAATCATTTATTTTTGCTATCTGTGTTATAAGTAGACTAGGGAATCTCAGAAGAGAAGAAAAGCGTTTTTTTCTGCTGTTGTTGAGCAGAGGCTTTGCAGAACCGCTGCAGAAGACATGTCTTTGCAAATTGTTGTTTTTTCATAGTTCCAACTTCTCAGCTAACAGCTAATTAAAGATTTATGCTAAGCTATGTGGCAACTCTGACAGATCAATTGCAAACAGTTGGTTTGTCAGATCTGTCCCACGTTTCAAGGCGTTGCCTTTGTGGATCCTTCACAAGGTCTGCCTTTAAAGACCGGGATGACCCGCGAATGCAATTCAGTTTGTGGGTGATTAATGTCTCCCGGAGAAATGCATCCTAAAATTTAACCTCTTCATCTCTGGGCTGCTTCCGCCCTTAAACCAATATAAGAAACTTAATTCTCCAAATGAATAGCAGACATGTTTAAAGACTAGAACACATGTGATGCGCTGTTCTGTTTGGCCTCATCACTCAGCCTCAGCGCGAGCCTGAGATGAATGTTCCCCATGCTAGAAGTATATTTATTTTCATTCCCGATTAGCTCAAATTAAAAGCAGAGGCACTATGTTGTTTCAATCTCCTATCGTTGTTAGTGTGCAGCCCTGTCGACTCCCTGTGTGTGTGTTAGTGTGAGAATCTCCCTTATTTCATCTACACTAGGCTGCACATTATAATTAACCCTTTGGGGGCTAAATGGGGATGGTGCGTTACAGCTCTAAGTAATACTGCTATTCCCCCTCCCCAACCCCCCCTTAACTGCTCAATCCCCCCACGCTCCCTCCCTTCTCCAATCCCATCTCGGGCTTTGGGAATTTCCTTTAGTCACACTCGGCTTGCCAGGTAAACAAGCCTGAATGGAGAAACGGGGAACAGAGTTTGACGAGAGCAAATAAAACAGGGGAGGATGTAAATGGATTTACTACTGAGAGCAACTCTCTCCCCTAGCTAGGTGACACTCTGCTTACTCAGCACTCTTGGTAACGAGTCAATCGCAAACCTCGGGAACTCAGGTGGCTTGTGGTGGAAAACTCGGAATCGGCAGAGTGGGAAGATTAGGAACTACTCTGGGAAGGAGGTATCGGGCTGCTGCACCAGTAATTCTCTGGAGCGGCGGTGTCAACTCTGACTGAGTCAGGATGTGAATGATAACAGTGCACTGTAACCCTCTCCCCCTCCCCTCTAACATGTCTCCCTCACTCTCTTCCAAATTATCTTCTGCTAATCCAGATCATAAGTTACAAAACATGTCAACTGTTAAAGGCTGAGGAGTAAGGAGAGAAGGCCTTGTGTCTGTTATGTATACAGGAGAGGAGAGGGCTTACCAAAGCTTTAGCCTCATCCAAAGGCCCCAGTCCCCCTTTTAAAAGAACCCTTTCAGTCTCCAGGCAAGCTGACAGAGTAAAAATGAGGCCACCATAAACAGACTCTCCTGTTTTATGGCAAGTTGCTGTGCCAAAAAAGCTCCTGAGATTTTCATGCACCGTGCTAGGGAAATATGGATTGCATAGGAAATACTGGATAAGAGGGGAAAAGAAGCGAGAGAGAACGAAATGTGTGTGCTGTTGACAGCATTCAGGTGTGTGCCAAAGCAGGAAATCTATTTCCATTGATCTGGGAGCAAGGTTGAGGCAGAGGGATTGGGTCTACACAGCTCTCTTATTTTACCTTGGGCTGCATCAAGAGAGCTCCGATCACAGTTATAGCCCTAGTGTTAATTAAGGTGCTTTGACATTTCAACATTAGCCAATGCCTCATCATGGCGCCCGCTCAACTCTTTTCGTAGATTTCTGAGAGGTTACCAGATAGACACAGCAGGCTGTAAAGGATATCCAAGAAAGGCCTTTTCAGGTGAACTCATGAGTAGTGTTGGGCTTGTCTGGTTAGTTCCCAATGTGTCTCCCGTTGATTCTGTCACTGCGACGGGATCTAATCGATTGATATTCCCAGGCAGCATTAGCTGTTATAATTCCAGAGTGTCATTAATGCCCACAGTGTCATTTGTTATGTATTTATATATTGATCACATTGATTTCCCAGTATACAAATTATAACAAACACATTGAAAGTCAAGAGAGCTGGACTGGAATTAATGATGTTAAAATTCTCCTTTCCTATTTTTGTGCGAAGAGCAATATATCCTTTAAGCAGTGTAGGCTCCTCAGAGGAGGAAGGGGAAGACCATTGCTAGTCAGGGAATTTCAGAAAAAATTACAATAATGAAACATTTAAAAAGTGATCCTTTTTAGATGAAACTATACTAAATATATCCATGTCACAAAATACCTGATTAAAACACATCATTTTGCAATGAAGATCAAAGTAGTCTCAACAGCACCCTCTAGGGTTGCACCGTGGTCTAGCCAGAGGACAGCTATTTTCCATCCTCCTCTGGCTACATTGACTTCAATACCAAACTTGATAGGCTTGTGCTCATCACCCCTTTCCATAGAACTACATGGTAATTGTTCGGATGTCATGACATTGTGTGCTTCCTGGTGAGCCTTTTCGGAGGGCTAAATAACGAAAAATCCGAACAGTAATTATGACGACTTCCGGAGGACGTCTTCCACCCAATCAAATATTTAGCAGTATATACTGACATATTGTCCATCCAATCAAAGAATCAGAGAATGAGCCTAGTAGTACACATGTGATTTAGAAACCTGATGAGTTGGTGACATTGTTGGATAATTTGAGATAGTGAATAGTGATGGTTGAGCATTTTTAGGATATTATTCAATTCAAATAAGTTTATTCAAACTCCAGGAGATGGAGGAAGTAGATTATATATTGTTTTCTAGCCAGCTACCAGATTGCAGTGTTCTTCGCCAGAATGACTCGCTAATGCCAACGACAATGTTGTGGATTCTTTGTTGAAGAACCCCTTTCATTGCTCACATCAGATTCAAGCTTCTGGGGAAAAGCTGCATCGATCATGTAATGGACAAAGGTCTGCGTATTCAAACTGCGAAACACAATGAGAAGGTAAGAAGAAACAGGGATACAGCATTTTTGGGCATGTAAAAGTTGGCTTTAAGGGGGCACGTTGTTTCGTAAACAATGGCTCATTGTGGGACAAAGCAAGGGGGCACTATGAGAGGGAATGTTCCGCTAACAAGGGCAACTGAAAGGAGCTTGCAGAGGTAATTGCACGTTATGATGCTTTACTTGCTGAGCATATGGACGTTTCTACTGTCTTCTCTGGGATGTCTAAATCAATTTAGAATGATTTGATAGCTTCTTTTGCATCATCCATTAAAATGTAGATTAAAAGAGATGTTGACGCAGTGGATATTTTGGCATGGCAAACGGATAAAACAACAGACATCAGCTGTCACTCACAATTGTTAGATATTGTCAGGTATGTGAATGATTAGGGCTTTAACGTTTATTGAGATACTTTGATGTGCTTAGTGGGTGAGATGCACAGTCTGTGTTTGACTTTGTGAGTTCTGAGATGTCTGAGATGAACTTCATGGAGAAACGTTTTGCTCAAACGTATGATGAGATGCTGTAATGGAATGTATCTGCTATTTGTATTTTGCAGCTAAATCCCCTCCTGTTCCCTGATTAAAAGGTGATGACCACTCCACTACTCTCTCCTAATACGAACAGAAGCCATGTCATTCACTGGCGCATTGAATGTTTCCTCCCCAAGTACTTTGAGTAGCCCTGTCAATTTTCTCTAATTACTGTATGTAGAGTCAATCACTTACACAAACACAAATCACATTATTACACATCAATGGGATTTTAATCCTTGCTTGGACTAACTAATTCTTAGCTCTTTTGTCTAACTGTGGTGTGTTATTGTTTTTGTCTTCCCAGTCAAATTCTGT
The DNA here is from genome assembly GCF_901001165.1 of Salmo trutta. Classification (NCBI taxonomy): domain Eukaryota; kingdom Metazoa; phylum Chordata; class Actinopteri; order Salmoniformes; family Salmonidae; genus Salmo; species Salmo trutta. Next base: position 39,169,594 of record NC_042981.1, on the reverse strand, counting down.
CCTGTCCTCAGTGGAAGAGCTGAGCCATTCTCCAACACCATCCATCCATGATGAGCCTGTCCTGCACTAAAGTAACCTAAATAGACCCAATAGTACAGTCCATTCCTGCAAAACATATTCTCCCACATCCACTGTTGCCTGACTTCCACTCCTCCCAATCCCTCATCTCTGCCATTTTCGGAGGGGATTTAAGTGCGTCTGTAAATACTTTGAATCTCTACTCTGCTCCCCGAGCCCGTTCCTGGTTGGAAGGCGTAGGTTGTTATGTTAAAACTGCAGCAACATGCTGTTCAGAGTGCCAGATGCATTAAGGCTCAGCAGCACTGGGAGAGTGGAAAACAGACACCATTCTAGACATCGCCGGGAGCCTCGGATTTGCCAGCCATGTCTGTTTCTTTTCTCAAAACAAGCATTGACGTGGGGAGAGGGAGCGAAACACACACTTCCCCTCTCTCAACATTTGAAGCGCTATACATTCAAGCAAAATGAGCCGAGCAGTCAATTAAAATAGATGTTATAAGCAGGCTAATTTTGGATTTATGTAGAGTTGTTTTAGAAGTGATGTGCATTAGTACAGCTGTGAATATTCCCTCACTGTAATTTTAACTGTGGCCGACTTTTCCCCAATCAAAGTTTAATCAAGGAAGAGACACGACAATAGACCTGACACTTGGCGCGAGAGGTTTAAACAGCTTTTTAAAGTGGCATCAAGATGTTGACATCTTTATGCTTTTTCGAACGCGGCGAGTCCCCGACGAGTCATCACATTAGCAGAGTTTAGATAGGCAAACTTGTGTAGAATTTTGCTCCTGATTACTAGCTGGCTCCAGCTGCGTGCGAACAACGATGAAGAACCACAGACTTCATTAGATGAGGGTCAGAGCCGTGTTATGGCAGCCCCACTCCACACTTCAGACCACTTTGTGGTTTCGCTCTCCATCCGTCAGTTATGAGGGTTCATGTTGTTGCACCGCACACAGCAGCTGTTGTGTCACTGCGTCTTATTCTTGCCCCCTGAGAAACTCAGTGGCGAGGTCTGCTTAATGCTTACTGGTTGTCTGTTTTTAGGACTGAGGCACTTTTTTTTGGATCAGCTGTTCTGTTTAATAAATATATATTTACTTGTAGGCTAGTATAAAATAGTTTAGAATGCATACAACGATTACCCACTAGACTGGCCCGTCGGATGTTAGTAGAGAAATTGGAATGCTGGAAATACAGTAAGTCTTTTATTCATGGGAGCCAGAGGGAGAGGAGTGTATGGAACATTGGGCACTGCGCGTTGAACGACAACCTCCCCTTTGCAGTGTTGTTTATGAGCTGGGTGAGAGTTTTGAGAGTCTCACTCTTAGTTGGAGTAGCACATAATTCGCCCAGTTCTTTCCCCAGCTCGTCCCCCAGTTCCACTCGGATGGGCTGAAGGTACACGCATGATGGAAAAACATGGATATTTCTCCCTGTCATAAATCTTACATCTGCTCTTGCCACCACACTTGGCCCTCTCTCTACTCTCAATAAATCACTTTTTTGCACTGCCACAGAGAATTCAGAGAAACACCATGTTCTGGACCTGGCCGACAGTCCACATTTTTTAACAGAGCTCGGTGTGGGTCAACTGGGTTCAGCCATGTTTGTGTGCACAAGGTATTAACTATTTAGACTTGTTTAGATATCGAGCCTTGGAAAACATGTTTCATAAATGTGTTTGGGATGAATAAGAAATAATAATTAGGCTTCTATTTGCTCTGGGTCGGAGACCAGGCTAAATCAAAAGCTCTATGGGGGGATATGAGCTGTTAAATGAGTAGAAAACGCAGTGTCTGTCTCCAACATAGAACAGACTGAAGCAGCTCAGGAATCCTCATCCTGAAGTGCCTCTGCCATTGAAATTAAAGACACATCAAATCACTTTGACATGCATTATTATGATAATGAGTTTTTTTATTATTATTGTCGTCCTAATGACAGGCAGCGCCAGGGTCTGAGGCCCTCATTTGTACTCTAGCTCCATTCCGAGCGAATGAGGGGGAACAAGGGGCCCTAAATGAGGCGCGTTGAGGAGCGAGAGGCCCTTCATCAGCTGTGTGTGCTGCTCTCTCTTTCTCTCTCTTGGTCTGGTAATTACACAAATTATCAGCCATTAACGCAGTCTGCCACCTCATCCCAGACGGGAGCTGGGGCGAAGCAGGGAGGATGGGCAAAGCAGGGGGGACCTCTCAGAGGGGCTGCTGCATGAGGACGAAAGGCAGGCAGACAGACAGCAGCTAATAACACAGGGCCCCAGAAAGGGCTACAGGGCTGTCGGTCTGCATGTGTCAGGGAGTCAGACGCACAGCAGTGCAATGTACTGCGCACCTCACCACCCACCTCCACTGAGCCCAGGGAGTAGTGTTGTAGCAGTAGTGACACTATGTCTGTGAGGGCTCTATTTTAACAAACCTAACGCAATGGTAAATTTAAGCACTGGCGGTGCGTTACAAGTATAGGCCTTTCTTCACGCATCACACTTCTATTAGGCTCCCGTGAATTGTATTGTATGTGTGAGGCATGTTCTCAATAAGAAAGATATAGCCTAGGCCTTCCGATGACATGGCGTTATAGGACTGAACAATTTGAATAGCCTATGTTTGGAGGAGCATGTCTTTGGTAACTGGACAAGAAGCACTCTTTGGAAATGGGGATGGATACAAGCCGAATGGAGTATGCACTGCATGCTATGTTGAATTGTGAATAATGCAAAAGCATGTCTGCAAAAGCCTCACGAGTAGACCATTTAGAATCATTTTTTTGGATAGGCTACTTGGCTAATGCATGGCAAAGATAAGAAAGACATCAGACACATTGCTGTTGAACCAGCTTTTGTTATAGTAGAGTAAGGGTAAGTCAAATCAAAGTTTATTGGTCCCGGACACAGTTTAGTAGATCTTATAGCGGGTGCAGAGAAATGGTTGTATTACTGGCGCCTAACGGTGCAGTAAAATGTCAAACAAGTACACAAATAATAATTAATATGAAAACTAGAAAATCAAGAATGTCAGAACAAATCCAATTAACCAGGGCTACTTTTAAAGGGCTTGTTTTTGAATGCATCGAAATGGAAAACAAGAAATTGTTACAGAAAAAATAACTTAAATGTTTCTAAAAATGAGTGTCCCCGGATTATCTCTCATTCCACGATGGGCATATAGCCTACATGGAGGGGTTTTTACGCTTATCCAAAATAATAACAGGAGCTGGAAAAAATTATTTCATAGCCTACATAGATAAAAAGTGATTCCGCTCACTGTTTTGCTGCTGCCAAACTTTCTTTTAATTAAGCTTTGGTGATTAAGATTTATTTAAAATCGGTCACATGAGCCAAACCCTTTATCGATGGTCTTGACAAATTGGTGAATTCGTTGGGTATGACAAAAAAAAACAGCCTTCATAGAGAGGAGGGGAGGCTATGCTTGGTTTAATCAAATGAAACTTAATAAAAATTATTATTTTGTTCTAAATAGGATGTTTGAGGCCAAAAAAGCACATCTCTTTTGTTCCATGTGCATATGGGTACTGTGCGTCATGGCTGGATTGGCTGTGATTCTGTTGTCAAAATCTATGCCATGACCAACCGTGTTACTGCTAAAACCAGCTTTCGATTGGTCTTAAATATTCCCACCAGCGCATACTGAAATTGGCACTTTGGCGCACGTTTTTTAAAGACACTCCTCATATATTGCCACCCCTCTCACCTCATTACTCTATCTTGTTCTTCTCTCTCCTTTCCCTCTCCCTCTTAAGTATACTCCTTCACTGTCTTATGTGCTCCCCCATGACAAAGTCTTTCCCTCTCCCCCTCTCTCCCTCCAGCTCCCTCTGCAACTCACACTCTTTCTTTCTCAGTCTTCTGTGCTTGCCACCTACACTTTCTCCGTATTCTCTCTCTCTCTCTCTGTATTTCTTCTGGGTTCGCCCAAGATGACAAAAGAAAGTGATAAAAGTTGCATGTTGGCACGGCTGTAATTAAATATTAAAGACCCAATTTTTTTGTCATCTTTTTTTTTCCCAGAGAAAAGGATGCCTGTGGATATTGCATTCACATTACAGTGGATCAAAAGTTATGAAGGACTTAAGTTAGGCTCTCAAGTTTTCTTAATGCTTTTTTTTACCCATAGATTAAATCAGAAGAAGCAAAACTGTTTGGGCGAAAGCCATGCTAATTTCAAGAAGAGGGTCAACTGTATTGACATTAATGTGTCATTATTGTATTGCATCTAGCATCTAGCTATCTGGAATCACTATGCAGTTTCAGGTAGGTACTGTAAGTGTATGCATAGCTTAACACCGGTCTGTTCTCTGAGTAACTATACATTTTGTCCAAACAAACTGAATTCATGACAATATCTTATGCATATCTGAATGGACTGACAGTATTAAAATCGTATGTCATCCCTGCATAGGTTATTCCACTGTTATAAGGCCAATGTAATGCAAAGTGTGACCTAGTTTTGTTTAGTTGCATTGTTCATAGGCTTATACACCTCACCCACCCTCTTTTCTATGAAGGTTGTCACAATGGGGAAAACAATAGTGTCAATCATTAATATACAATATTTCACCCCTCTACCATCACCTCATTTGAATATTTGACACTGATAATACATACAGTGTTTGGCTCTACTTTAAATACCAGCCTGCCAATATCACCCTGCCAGATGTTAGCACGTTTTCCAATTTCAATTTTATTAAGGAAAAGAGGCAGAGGGGGCATGTTATTGTGTACATGTTTATGTAAACCTAACTATGTGTGTGTGTGTGTGTGTGTGTGTGTGTGTGTGTGTGTGTGTGTGTGTGCATGCGTGAGACTGTGTGCGTGCATGTGTGTGTGCGTGCTTGGCTCACACTCACACAGATTGAGGTTACCCGTAGAGTATTTCTTATCCCACCCTACATAGTGTGTAGTGTCCTGCCTCACCCTCACTGCATGGGGGAGAGCCCTCTCTCCCTCTCCACTGGGCCCAGCCATGCTTGTCTGAATAGAGAGAGGAAGAGGAGGAGGAAGAGGAGGAGAAAGGAGGGGAGGAAGGGGCTCGTTGCCTTTAATTGAATTGTAAATGTGAGTGGAGGGGGAGCAGGCAGGGGCAGCTCCTTGCTGGGGCAGACAGCAGATGGGAGGCAGGGGCTGCCCCCACAAGGCCAGAGGGGAACCGGGTGAAAAGGGAGGAGAGAGGGGAGAGGGGTGGGTGCAGGGCGGATGGATGGATGGATGTAGGGGGATAAGGGTATGGCAAAGGGCCCGGTTCATGGATGTCATGGACATTACCAGGGTCTGTAGCCTCTGTGGAGCTCACACGCATTGAATAACACCTTCATAAATGACCAAATCAAATCAAATCAAATTTATTTATATAGCCCTTCGTATATCAGCTGAAATCTCAAAGTGCTGTACAGAAACCCTGCCTAAAACCCCAAACAGCAAGCAATGCATGTGAAAGAGGCACGGTGGCTAGGAAAAACTCCCTAGGAAAAACTCCCTAGAAAGGCCAAAAACCTAGGAAGAAACCTAGAGAGGAACCAGGCTATGAGGGGTGGCCAGTCCTCTTCTGGCTGTGCCGGGTGGATATTATAACAGAACATGGTCAAGATGTTAAAATGTTCATAAATGACCAGCATGGTCAAATAATAATAATCATTGTAGTTGTCGAGGGTGCAACAAGCACATCCGGTGAACAGGTCAGGGTTCCGATTTGATTTGATTTGATTTGATAAATGACCAAATAATACAGTCAAAAAATAAATCATAAAGAAAAAGGTTTTCAAGTGTCTGTATATAGGAGATATAAAAAAAGCTCAGGAAAAAAATACAGTACCAGTCAGAAGTTTGGACACACCAACTCGTTCAAGGGTTTTTCTTTATTTTTCCTATTTTCTACATTGTAGAATAACAGCCTTGTTGGCTGCTTTTTCTTCACTCTGTGGTCCAACTCATCCCAAACAATCTCAATTTAGTTGAGGTTGTATAAGGGCACAAGGCGAGACCCAAATGCAGACACAGGAGGCAGATGCTTGTGCTCCGATATTTGTTACACCAAAATGGGTAAGCAAAAGGAAGGTGGGGACAGGAGAGTTCATAAACCAGGTCAGAGTCAAAACAGTACCAGGGGATTTGCAGGCTTGAAGTCAGGACAGGCAGGGGTACAGTGAACAGGTACGAGTCCAAACAGTACAAGGGGATAGGCAGGCTCGAGGTCAGAACCGGCAGAGTGGTCAGGCAGGCGGATTCGGCGTCAGGACAGGAAAGGGTCAAAACCAGGAGGGCTAAGAAAAAACAGAGACTGGGAAATATAGGAGCTAGGAGAACTGCTGGTTGACTTGGCAAAACAAAACAAACTGGCACAGAGAGACAGGAAACGCAGAGATAAATACACCGGGGACTCATAGGGTAAACAGGAGACACCTGGAGGTGGGTGGAGACAATCTCCAAGACAGGTGAAACAGATCAGTGCGTGACAGGTCAGGTGATTGTGGAGGCCAGGCCATCTGATGCAGCACTCCATCACTCTCCTTCTTGGTCAACTAGCCCTTACACAGCCTGGAGGTGTGTTGGGTCATTGTCCTGTTGAAAAACAAATGATAGTCCCACCAAGCGCAAACCAGATGGGATGGCGTATTGCTGCAAAATGCTGTGGAAGCCATGCTGGTTAAATGGGCCTTGAATTCTAAATAAATCACTGACAGTGTCACCAGCAAAGCACCCCCACACCATCACACCTCCTCCGTGCTTGACGGTGGGAACCACACATGCAACGATCATCCATTCTCCTATTCTCCGTCTCACAAAGACACAGCGGTTGGAACCAAAAATCGCAAATTTGGACTCATCAGACTAAAGGACAGATTTCCACCGGTCTAATGTCCATTGCTCATATTTCTTGGACAAAGCAAGTCTCTACCTTCTTATTGATGTCCTTTAGTAGTGGTTTCTTTGCAGCAATTTGACCATAAGGCCTGATTCACGCAGTCTCCTCTGAACAGTTGATGTTGAGATGTGTCTTGAACTCTGTGTAGCATTTATTTGGCCTGCAATTTCTGAGGCTGGTAACTCTAATTAACTTATCCTCTGCAGCAGAGTTAACTCTGGGTCTTCCTTTTCTTTGGCAGTCCTCATGAGAGTCAATTTCATCATAGCGCTTGATGGTTTTTGCGACTACACTTGAAGAATCTTTCATAGTTCTTCAAAACCTCTTTCATCAAGGCGTTCCGCTAGCGGAACTCCGTTCCGCCAGCGGGACTCCTAGCCAACAGCCAATGGGATCGCATGGCACAAAATACAAAAACAACTAAAATACCACAATTCAATTTTCTCAAACAATCAACTATTTTACACCATTTTAAAGATAAGACTCTTGTTAATCTAACCACATTGTCCGATTTCAAAAAGGCTTTACAGCGAAAGAAAAACATTAGATTATGTTAGGAGAGTACATAGACCAAAATAACCACACAGCCATATTCCAAGCAAGCATATATGTCAATAAAACCCAAAACACAGCTAAATGAAGCACTAACCTTTGATGATCTTCATCAGATGACACTCCTAGGACATTATGTTATACAATACATGTGTGTTTTGTTCCATCAAGTTCATATTTATATCCAAAAACAGCTTTTTACATTGGCGCGTAATGTTCAGAAAATGTATTCCCACCAAAAACTTCCAGTGAATTTACAAAAATACTCATCATAAACGTTGACAAAATACAGAACAATTATTTTAAGAATTATAGATACAGAACTCCTTTATGCAATCGCTGTGTCAGATTTTAAATGAGCTTTTCGGCAAAAGCACATTTTTCAATATTCTGAGTACATAACTCGTGGCGAGCTATTCAGACCCCGGCCAAGTTCGGGGAAACCTACACTCAGAAATAGTATTAGAAATATTGTATTACCTTTGCTGATCCTCGTCAGAATGCACTCCCAGGACTGCTACTTCCACAAGAAATTAGTTTTTGTTCGAAATAATCCATAGTTATGTCCAAATACCTCCGTTTTGTTCGTGCGTTCGGGTCACTATCCAAAGGGTAATGCCCGAGCACAATTCGAGACACAAAAAGTCAAAATGTTCCATTACCGTACTTAGAAGCATGTCAAACGCTGTTTAAAATCAATTTTTATGGTATTATTAACGTAAAATTGCGATAATATTCCAACCGGACAATATTGTATTCATTCAAGGTGGAAGAGAATAAACAGCGTGCTCGCGGGATGCGTGTAACCGATGTGAAATGGCTAGTTAGTTAGCGGTGGTGCGCGCTAATAGCGTTTCAGTGAGTGACGTCACTCGCTCTGAGACTTGAAGTAGGGTTTCCCCTTACGTTGCAAGGGCCGCGGCTTTTGTGGCGCGATGGGTAACGATGCTTCGTGGGGTGTCAGTTGTTGATGTGTGCAAGGGTCCCTGGTTCGAGCCCGGGTTGGGGCGAAGAGAGGGACGGAACCTACACTGTTACACGCGCATATCCAATCTCTTTGTCCTCAGGCAGACCACTCAGTAACTGAGCTCCTATACTCTGCCCAGAGACAGGAGAAGGCTCAATCCACTTTCTGAAGGCTTTAGACAGCCAATGGAAGCCTTAGAAAGTGCAACGTAACAGCACAGATACTGTAGTTTTGAAAGGGACTAGAAAGAAGAACTACATTTCTCAGATCCTACACTTCCTGGTTGACTTTTTCTCAGGTTTTTGCCTGCCATATGAGTTCTGTTATACACACAGACACCATTCAAACAGTTTTAGAACCTTCAGAGTGTTTTCTATCCACATCTACTAATAATATGCATATTCTCGTTTCTGGGCAAGAGTAGTAACCAGTTTAAATCGGGTACGTTTTTTCATCCGGCCGTGAAAATTCTGCCCCCTATCCATATCAGGTTAAATTTTCCGGATTGACTGAACTTCATGTCTTAGAGTATTGATGGACTGTCATTTCTCTTTGATTATTTGAGCTGTTCTTGCCATTATATGGACTTGTTTTTTTACCAAATAGGGCTATCTTCTGTATACCACCCCTACCTTGTCACAACACAACATATTGGGCTCAAACACATTAAGAAGGAAGGAAATTACACAAATTAACTTTTAACAAGGCACACCTGCTAATTGAAATGCATTCCAGGTGACTACCTCATGAAGCTGATTGAGAGAATGCCAAGAGTGTGCAAAGTTGTCATCATGGCAAAGGGTGGCTACTTTGAAGAATCTCAAATATAAAATATATTTTGATTTGTTTCACACTTTTTTGGTTGCTACATGATTCCATGTTTAAATTCATAGTATGTCTAGCTCTTGAATGTGGATGGTAGCTAGGTCCTCTCCCATAGGGAAAATACTAGCCTGATGGAAAATTAATCCAGCCTGCCCTCATCAGGTGGGAGACGGTTCAGGGAGACTAATCTTCACTCTGCAATATGGGGACTAGGCCAGCACAGGCTTTACTTCTGACTAGATTAAGAGTATTTGGGTTAGATTCACCCATTTTATGAAGAGAGGGTCTTTAGAAATGTGGCTACCACATTTATTTAACCTTTATTTTATCATGGAGTCCAAGCTCTTTTTTACAGATGAGCGCTGAATTACAGAAATTACAGAAATGCACACATCAAAACAAATACAAAAGGTAAGCAGAAAGAAAACACAGTCATAAAAAACCCGCACATTAGTCAGTAATAAGGTCCTCAATCAGCTTTCTGAATTGCCCTAAGTGGGTGTGAGTGTTTAAACGTTTAAAATAAATTGGGATCCTTAATGTTAAGAAAGATCCCGAAACAAAAAACTATGTTCATTTTAATTGCAAAACCTTTTTTTGTTCTGTGTTATGACTTAACTAGATGATAGGCTGTAAAGGCCTGGGGAAAGTTGTGTAAAAGTAGACGATATGACGTAGATGCAGAAAGTAAACAGCATAGTGGCTAGGGCTGTGGCGGTCACGAAATTTCATCAGCCAGTGATTGTCAAGCAAATACCTGTAAGTCTCAAGGTAATAGACTGTTAATTAACATACACACATTCAGTACCTCCTGGCTTCCACACAGCCACTGATGCAAAGTGCTTAGAATTCAGTGGCATTATTTTATATAATTTTATAGTATGAAGAATAAAATTGAACAATGCTGAATAAAATATCAATATTTTCTCCAAACAATTTGAGGGAGTGCGCACATGCGGCTATTCTGTGTTAAACGGTAAACAAAGAAATAGGTACTCCTATATGCTTAATTTAGAGTTATTAATGTAACGTTAGTTGTTCTACAAACATTGGGCTATATGTTTTGATTTTTAATACTTAAGGCTGCATGATGAGACTCTAATGATGATTTGAAAAAAAGTCGCTTAAAAGGCATGAGCTCTGCTTTGTTTTTTTGCGCAGGTTGTACACACTTCAATAGTCTCTCATTGGCAATTTGACAAGCACTTGATAATGACTCGAATTTCACGGCATCCTCTTTGTGGCCGTAATGCACCCTAAAAGAATCCATGCCTTTTGCGGCCCGGAGTGGTGCGTCGTGCCCTTCTCCCTGAGTGCTGCGCAATCCGAAGCGCCTCTCACTCACATGGCTCTCCATCACATGATCGGGTCTTTCTCACAGACACATTGGGGACGCAAAACTGCGTGCATCCTTATCCAATTCCAAGGCGCATATTGAAGATATTGGAAGAACTGTCCACATTTACTTTTCGTCAGCCAACAAGATGAGTAGGCCTAACGAAAAGCAAAAGCACCAGCCTATGTCAATCTACTATCCCCCATAGGACAAAAGTTGACCTATTCTGTTCTGTGCAAGAGATAAATATTCCAAACATAGTCTGGGACAGTTGTGGGATGCAATTGATCCCAAATCAATACAATCACTGGCATAATAAAAATTAAAAACATGGACGTAATGTGGCTGGCGCAACAGATCATAACATTTAGCTTAAACAATCAGACTATTTCTTCACATTATGAGCGCATATGGCACACGGCAGTAAGTTATAAGCGCGAATGTTCCATTAGCGGAAAACACCATTATCAAAAGTGACCACAAATGTGACTATGCATGTAATACTTTTATTATAAAGGTGCATTTTTATTTATTTATGTAACCTTTACTTAACTTGGCAAGTCAGTTAAGAACAAATTCTTATTTACAATGATGGCCTACCCCGGCCAATCCCTAACCTGGTGAAACTTGTCTTCCCCAAACTTGAAACTCACGCGCTGATTGTGTATGCCAGTTAGGTTCTAAACCCCTTGTAAAGCAGATTAATGTGCTTAATTTTAAGAAGTTATTTGTCCATTTTAGTTATGATACAAACCTTATCAAAACATATAGGCCTATGGGCTAGGCAACATGGGATGTGCGACTATGATTCCAAAAAGTCGCAAAAAAAAGGCAGTTTCTTATGCTGGGCATCATTCACAAGTGATAATTATCAGTGATAGGCTAATATTGTCACCCATCAGACTATTCTTGATTTAATCTTGTCTTTACATATACTAAATAATATATGTGTGAAATTTGTTTTGATTTAGAATGGAAAATGATCATGCACTTTCTCGAAATGGGACAGGGGGAAAAAATACATGTAATCTATGCACTTACAGGGGGGGCCAGCACAGGAAAATAATTTTATGAAATGTATGCATTCACTACTGTAAGTCGCTCTGGATAAGAGCGTCTGCTAAATGACTAAAGTGTAAAATTTAAAAAATGAAGTCGGAAGTTTACATATACTTAGGTTGGAATCATTAAAACTCGTTTTTCAACCACTCCACAAATTTCTTGTTAACAAACTGTAGTTTTGGCAAGTCGGTTAAGACATCTACTTTGTGCATGACACAAGTCATTTTTCCAGCAATTGTTACCAGACAGATTATTTCACTTATAATTCACTGTATCACAATTCCAGTGGGTCAGACGTTTACATACACTAAGTTTACTGTGCCTTTAAACAGCTTGGAAAATTCCAGAAAAGGATGCCATGGCTTTAGAAGCTTCTGATTGGCTAATTGACATCATTTGAGACAATTGGAGGTGTACCTGTGGATGTATTTCAAGGCCTACCTTCAAACTCAGTGCCTCTTTGCTTGACATCATGGGAAAATCAAAAGACATCAGCCAAGACCTCAGAAAAAAATGGTATACCTCCACAAGTCTGGTTCATCCTTGGGAGCAATTTCCAAACGCCTGAAGGTACCACGTTCATCTGTACAAACAATAGAACGCAAGTATAAACACCGGGGGACCACATAGCCGTCATACCGCTCAGGAAGGAGACGCGTTCTGTCTCCTAGAGATGAACATACTTTGGTGCGAAAAGTGCAAATCAATCCCAGAACAACAGCAAAGGACATTGTGAAGATGCTGAAGGAAACAGGTACAAAAGTATCTATATCCACAGTAAAAGTCCTATATCGACATAACCTGAAAGGCCGCTCGGCAAGGAAGAAGCCACTGCTCCAAAACCGGCATAAAAAAGCCAGCCTACAGTTTGCAACTGCACATGAGGACAAAGATCGCACTCTTGGAGAAATGTCCTCTGGTCTGATGAAACAAAAATAGAACTGTTTGGCCATAATGACCATCGTTATGTTTGGAGGAAAAAGGGGGAAGCTTTCAAGCTGAAGAACACCATCCCAACCATGAAGCACAGGGGTGGCAGCATCATGTTGTGGGGTGCTTTGCTGCAGGAGGGAGTGGTGCACTTCACAAAAGGAAGTTAAAGCTTGGACGCAAATGGGTCTTCCAAATGGACAATGACCCCAAGCATACTTCCAAAGTTGTGGCAAAATGGCCTAAGGACAACAAAGTCAAGGTTTTGGAGTGGCCATCACAAAGCCCTGACCTCAATCCTATAGAACATTTGTGGGCAGAACTGAAAAAGCGTGTGCGAGCAAGGAGGCCTACCAACCTGACTCAGTTACACCTGCTCTGTCTGGAGGAATGGGCCGAAATTCACCCAACTTATTGTGGGAAGCATGTGGAAGGCTTCCTAAAACGTTTGACCCAAGTTAAACAATTTAAAGTCAATGCTACCAAATACTAATTCAGGGTATGTAAACTTCTGACCCGCTGAGGATGTGATGAAAGAAATAAAAGCTGAGTCATTGTTTTATAGATACCACAGTGAGAAAGGATTCAGTTCGCAACTCCTACTGCTTCCACTAGATGTCAACGATCTTTAGAAAGTTGTTGGAAGCATCTGTCATGAATACAGACCGAATTAGAATGCTTACAAGTTGACACGTCATCACTTCATTTTTTGCGCCTGCGCATGAATCTGAGAAGAGTGTCTTTGTCATAATCGTTTATTCTAGACACTTGATAGGTTGTGTGAAAATATTACTAATGTTTACTGATGTTTCACGTTAAAAATGGACCAAAAGATTAATGCTAAACAACGTTTGACATGTTTGAACAAACATAAATAGATTATTTACTAGGTTTTTTTTAGCTTTTCAGCGTGACTTTACACTGCCCACCTCATTTTGTGGGAGCCTACTGAACGCTAACTATTTGGACATAAATTATGAACTTTGTCAAAAGAAACCACATTTGTTCTGGACCTGGGATCGCTGGCAGCGCCTTCTGATGGAGATAATCAAAGGTAAGGGGATATTTAGAATGTTATTATCGATATTAGATGATGCTAATGCTAACGGTATAGCTTAGCTTAGCTTATAGCTTAGCTTATGTTGTTAGCATAGTACCCAGTTTATAGCAAAATGTGATTTCCCAGTAAAGTTATTTTGAGATCTGGCCATTCGGTAGCAATTACGAGATGATAATATATTATTCTTTGAATGACAATATTATAATTTACCAATGTTTTCGAATAGTAATTCCGTGATTTGTAATGCTGGATTCACTGGGAGCATTCGAGCCGAAAAAAATTCTGAATTTCACCGCGACTGTAAATGCTGTTTTTGGATATAAATATGAAATTGATGGAACTAAAAATGCATGTATATTCTAACATAATGTCCTATGAGTGTCATCTGATGCAGATTGTCAAAGGTAAGTGCATAATTCTAGCTAGTTTTCTGTCTGTTGATGCCCTTCTTTGAATTGGCTAAACATTACACGCAGCTATTGTCAATGTACTCTCCTCACATAACCTAACTTTATGCATTCTCCGTAAAGCCTCTGAAAATCGGACAGCGTGGTTAGATTTAGGAGATATATCTTTCAAATGGAGGAAAATAGTTGATTATTTGATTATTTGAAATGATTACTCTTGCAGTTTTGAATTCCCCGCCATGGTCACATGACAATGAATCCCAATACCGGGATAAGATCCTGCCCCCTGGCCTCAACAGGATAAACAATGTGCTTAATGTTAGGAAAGTTGGGAAATGAATATAGTAGGCCTATTCTATAGAAAGCTTATGGGATCCTCCTCATTTTAATAGAGGCCATCACTCTGTTTTCTATAAAAATGTTGCACAACATGAGCTCATGGGCTCTCATGAAGTGTTTGATTAGATTTTCGATTACAATTGCATTGATGTCAGAGTAATTAGCGGGACAATAGAATGCTAAGTACCAGGCAGTTAGCCAGTTTGATAGGCTACTAATGACTAGCAGCAGTATCAGAGCTTGGAGAAGCCTAATTACCGTGACTAAACAGTCACATGGAATTTGACTGCCTTCATGACTGGTGACCGCCGGTGTGGCAGTAATATGGACACCGCAACAGCCCTAAGTGGGTACATTTCTGCAACTACTAAGAGCGTTGAAGCACTAAGCTCAACTTCTCAGCTACAACGCTATGAACAGTGTGAAAGGAACCCGTGCAAATGGTATCCATTCGTGGAATCAATTATTTTGGAGTTGACTCCAGCACTACGTCATTGTCATTAACAGTTGGAAAAATGTCAGAGAAAGGCAAGTGACATCAGGTCCTGTATGGCAATAGTTTGAGAAGTTAAATGAGAAGGATAGTACAGGTGCAATGCTTAATCATCTGAAAGAGACGTACCGTGAGGCTCAAATAATGTCTTGCAGCAGAGCAGATTTGTATACATTGTTCTTATTGTTTAAACATTAAGAACATTTTTCCATTTGTAACATCCCTACCCTAGAGACACCAAAACATCAAATTTAAGAACATTTTGAAGACTACGGTGCAAAAAAACAAATCATAGATTTACCTAACTCAGTAGAGACGCAAGGAATTTCCAGAGTTAAACCGGGTTTGGTAACCGGGTGTGGTAACTCATACAGTATGTCTAAAGGTTACTAATGATGTTAGATACAGTGGGAGTTTTTGTTAAAGGGCTTTATAAATGAAAACATAGCAATGTATCAACCTATGTGACATAAAAGATGGCCGACCAACTTTCTGGTAGAGAATGCAGTGATGAGTACTAAACCTGTAGCCCATAATAAAGCACAGTGCGCTATGATAAACTGCATCTAACGGATTTAAAAAAAAATGCAGCGTTCATATAGATCAGGGGTGTCGAACTCATTCCATGGAGGGCCTAGTGTCTGCAGGTTTTGGGTTTTTCCTCTCAATTAAGACCTAGACAACCAGGTGAGGGGAGTTCTTTACTGATTAGTGACCTTAATTCATCAATCAAGTACAAGGGAGGAACGGAAAAACCTGCAGACACTCGGCCCTCCGTGGAATGAGTTTGACATATGTATTACAGATGATGTCTAGTACCGGTAGAAAAATGGACTGAATAATCTGCTTTCTGCTATTTAGCGAGAGGCATGACCTACTTCTGTAGAAGAAACCCATTTTTATTTTCAGCTTCTAAATTAACTCATCAATATGCTTTTTAACTCATAAGAGTCTAAGCCCTGTCTAAGCCGGGGTTCTACTAAGCTATATGTAATTGTTTTAAGGTGGTCATACCAAGGATCATTTAGCTATTTGATTTAGAATTTTAAGACCCCTTGATGTATCAAAAAAATATATACAAAAACTATTTGCTAGTAGCCCATACAAACGCATTGAATAACAGATTCACAACATGGAACAAAATATAATTTTATGGGGACTATCTAAAGGAAGTTTGTTCTGAAGTGTCTGTCCTATATCTTAGGTATATAAGAAAGATCAGAAAAAAGTATAAAAAAAATTTGTACATGTATTTAACCCCTAATTTTTTTAATATATTTTTGTATATATACACTACCGTTCAAAGGTTTGGGGTCACTTAGAAATGTCCCTGTTTTTGAAAGAAAAGCAAATTTTTTGTCCATTACAATAACATCAAATTGATCAGAAATACAGTGGAGACAATGTTAATGTTGTAAAGGACTATTGTAGCTGGAAATGGCTGATTTTTTTTATGGAATATTTACATAGGCGAACAGAGGTGCATTATCAGCAACCATCACTCCTGTGTTCCAATGGCACGTTGTGTTAGCTAATCCAAGTTTATCATTTTAAAGGCTAATTGATCATTAGAAAACACTTTTGCAATTATGTTAGCACAGCTAAACTGTTGTGCTAATTAAAGAAGCAATAAAACTGTCCTTCTTTAGACTAGTTGAGTATTTGGAGTATCAGCATTTGTGGGTTCGATTACAGGCTCAAAATGGCCAGAAAAAAAGACTTTCTTTTGAAACTCGTCAGTCTATTCTTGTTCTGAGAAAAGAAGGCTATTCCATGCAAGAAATTGCCAAGAAACTGAAGATCCTGTACAATGCTGTGTACTACTCCCTTCACAAAACAGCGCAAGCAGGCTCTATCCAGAAGAGAAAGAAGAGTGGGAGGCCCCGGTGCACAACTGAGCAAGAGGACAAGTACATTAGAGTGTCTAGTTTGAGAAACAGACGCCTCACAAGTCCTTCACTGGCAGCTTTATTAAATAATACCTGTAAAAAACCAGTCTCAACGTCAACAGGCGACTCCGAGATGCTGGCCTTCTAGGCAGAGTTCCTCTGTCCAGTGTCTGTGTTCTTTTGCCCATCTTAATCTTTTATTTGTATTGGCCAGTCTGAGATATGGCTTTTCTTAGCAACTCTGCCTAGAAGGCCAGCATCCCGGAGTCGCCTCTTCACAGTTGTCTTTGAGACTAGTGTTTTTGTTTCTGGCCATTTTGAGCCTGCATTCGAACCCACAAATTCTGATGCTCCAGATACTGAACTAGTCTAAAGAAGGACAGTTTTATTGCTTCTTTAATTAGCACAACAGTTTAGCTGTGCTAACATAATTGCAAAAGGGTTTTCTAATGATCAATTAGCCTTTTAAAATGATAAACTTAGATTAGCTAACACAACATGCCATTGGAACAAAAGAGTGATGGTTGCTGATAATGGGCCTCTGTACGCCTATGTAGATATTCCATTAAACATCAGCCTTTTTCAGCTACAATAGTCATTTACAACATTAACAAAGTCTACACTGTACTTCTGATCAATTAAATGTTATTTTAATGGACAAAAAATGGACTTTTCTTTCAAAAACAAGGACATTTCTAAGTGACCCCAAACTTTTGAATGGTAGTGTAAATAGTAAAGTACAGATACCCAAAAAAACTACTTAAGTAGTGCTTTAAAGTATTTTTACTTAAGTACTTTATACCATCTGGCTACATGCCAATGATTTGTTTAGCATAGCAAACATTACAAATAGAATGGATAGAATGAACAACCATCCCGTTTGGCTAGCAACTTCAGAATCTCAGAACCAACGACTGGCTTTTGCCCAGACTATTTTGTTTGGTGGAAGGATGAAATAAAACAAATTTACTCAATGTAATAATGTTTTTAATGAAGTCATGACGTTAAATTTTTTTTCATGTGCTGGCAACCCTTGAACCGAGGAATAATCGAGAACAACACCCTCCTAAGGGCTGTTTCCCCGGCCCTTGGCGTCGCCTCGGGCCTAACAACAGCCATTAGACGGGAGTTATTCACACAATAATTCCCAGGTTCTCATGCCTTATTGTTTCAGTATCAAAGGCAATTGACCGGTCAATGAAGATGGGAGCACAATGTTGCCTTTTATCCATACAATTAACGACATTGTTTATAACTAGGGATGCAGCAGAGATAGTGCTGTGACATGGTTTTAAACCCGACTGATGTAGGCTAGGCCTACATTTCGAAAACATTTCATAGATAAGAAAGATTTAGCAGAGAATTGTTCAAGAATTTAGATTTTTAGCTTGGAAAGAACATTTTCTTTCTTAGGTCACAAGAGTCACCACCTTTGTGAAGGGGGAGTAAATGAGCCGCCTTCCAAACCTTGGGGATAGTTTGGAATAGTACTATATATAACCGATATACCTTGGGGATAGTACCAGATACAATCGTCAGGTAAATAATATGGTTTAATGATTCCGCAATAAGGGGGGCAGAGAGCTGCAGCAAACATGGATCAAGCATATCAGGTGGCGGGTAGCCTAGTGGTTAGAGCTGTTGGACTAGTAACTGAAAGGTTGCAAGATCAAATCCCTGAGCTGACAAGGTAAAGATCTGTCGTGCTGCCCCTGAACAAGGCAGTTAACCCACTGTTCCTAGGCCGTCATTGAAAAAAATAACTTGTTCTTACCTCACTTTCCTAGTTAAATAAAGATTTAAAAAATCAGCCCCATAGTTTTTAGATCTCTGCAGTATCTTTTGTGAATTTTTTTTGTCTGTAAAGGTTAGATGATTCTAAGAATGTCCCACTTTTAGTAAGGCTTGATATTCAATGGAGAGACAAAAAGAAATACAATCAAAGTGATACGATATATCTCCCAAAAGTATATCAATTCAGAAAACCTCCTCCACAAGTGGATTGTGCACCCTGAAAATTGAGATGAGCAACAGCATTCTCCTAATGTGCATACAGTTGAAGTCGGAAGTTTATATACACCTTAGCCAAATACATTTAAACTCAGTTTTTCACAATTCCTGACATTTAATCCGAGTAAAATTCCCTGTCTTAGGTCAGTTAGGATCACCACCTTATTTTAAGAATGTGAAATGTCAGAATAATAGTAGAGAGAATGATTTATTTCAGCTTTTATTTCTTTCATCACATTCCCAGTGGGTCAGAAGTTTACATACACTCAATTAGTATTCGGTAGCATTGCCTTTAAATTATTTAACTTGGGTCAAACATTTCGGGTAGTCTTCCACATGCTTCCCACAATAAGTTGGGTGAATTTTGGCCAATTCCTCCTGACAGAGTTGGTGTAACTGAGTCATATTTGTAGGCCTCCTTGCTCGCACACGCTTTTTCAGTTCTGCCCACAAATGTTCTATGGGATTGAGTTCAGGGCTTTGTGATGGCCACTCCAAAACCTTGACTTTGTTGTCCTTAGGCCATTTTGCCACAACTTTGGAAGTATGCTTGGGGTCATTATCCATTTGGAAGACCCATTCGCGACCAATCTTTAACTTCCTGCTTCAATATGTCCACATAATTTCCATCCAAATGAAGCCATCTGTTTTGTGAAGTGAACCAGTCCCTTCTGCAGCAAAGCACCCCCACAACATGATGCTGCCACCCCCGTGCTTCAAGGCTGGGAGGGTGTTCTTCAGCTTGCAAGCTTCCCCCTTTTTCCTCCAAACTTAACGATGGTCATTATGGCCAAACAGTTCTATTTTTGTTTCATTAGACCAGAGGACATTTCTCCAAAAAGTACAATCTTGTCAAGCCCTGACCATAGAGAGCCATGTGAATTCTCTATGGTGTTTCAGGTCAGGGTGTGACTGGGGGGTTATCTAGCTGTTCTATTTCTATGTTGGTGCTAATATGGTTCCCAATTAGAGGCAGCTGTTTATCTTTGCCTCTGATTGGGGATCATATTTAGGTAGCCTTTTTCTCACCTGTGTTTTGTGGGATATTGTTTTTGTTTAGTTGCCTGTGTGCGCTTCACTACTTCACGTTTCATTGTTTCTTTCTTTATTTTGTTTGTTTCACGTTAAATAAATATGTGGATCTCAACTCATGCTGCACCTTGGTCCGCTCTGTATGACGAGCGTGACAGATCTTTGTCCACATGTGCAGTTGCAAACCGTAGTCTGGCTTTTTTATGGCGGTTTTGGAGTAGTGGCTTCTTCCTTGCTGAGTGGCCTTTCAGGTTATGTCGATATAGGACTTGTTTTACTGTGGCTATAGATTATTTTGTACTTGCTTCCTCCAGCATCTTCACAAGGTCCTTTGCTGTTGTTCTGGGATTGATTTGCACTTTTTGCACCAAAGTACGTTAATCTCTAGGAGACAGAACGCGTCTCCTTCCTGAGCGGTGTGATGGCTGTGTGGTCCCATGGTGTTTATACATGCGTACTATTGTTTGTACAGATGAACGTAGTACCTTCAGTCGTTTGGAAATTGCTCCCAAGGATGAACCAGACTTGTGGAGGTATACAATTTTTTTCTGAGGTCTTACATCCTGTTTCCTGTTTCCGGTCACAACTTGCAGACTTGTTTACGCTGTTGTGCGTTTTTGTTGCCGTTTTTACTTTGCTACCTGACGGTTTTTACTTTTTCATTACCGTATATTTTTACTTTTTCCCTCACTCAACTTTTTTTTCATTCAACTTTCCTACCCCGGAGGTTTTATCTGGACATGGTTCGTCAGGACTTCAAACAGCCGAAGCTAAGTAACATTAACATGATGCCTTCTAATTGCAGTCGTTGTACTCATAATATACAGGAGAACGATCGCCTTACGGCAAGGATAGCTGTGCTGCAAGCCCAGCTTCAGACGCAATCGTTAGGCAAGGGTCATTTCAGTGTAGGAAAGGATGAAACAGCGTCTGTGCCACCAGTAAGTACAGATAGTAACGTTAGTATAAACCCCCTCGCACGGTCCCCGCAGCCGGACATCTTTCTCATGGCTTCTGGAGGGAAACGCTGTAGGAATGCTCAACCGGTGTCGCTTATTCAGCCGACAGAAACTTTCAACCGGTTCTCCCCGTTAAGCGAGTCGGAGTCGGAGGCCGAGACTTCTCTGGTCTCTGCTCCTCCCGTTGTGGGGTCTGAGACGCCGACGGCTCCCACCATTAGCTCTGACAAATTGAAAACCCTAGTCATTGGCGACTCCATTACCCGCAGTATTAGACTTAAAACTAATCATCCAGCGATCATACACTGTTTACCAGGGGGCAGGGCTACCGACGTTAAGGCTAATCTAAAGACGGTGCTGGCTAAAGCTAAAACTGGCGAGTGTAGAGAGTATAGAGATATTGTTATCCACGTCGGCACCAACGATGTTAGGATGAAACAGTCAGAGGTCACCAAGCGCAATATAGCTTCAGCGTGTAAATCAGCTAGAAAGATGTGTCGGCATCGAGTAATTGTCTCTGGCCCCCTCCCAGTTAGGGGGAGTGATTTCGGTGTTCCTCAAGGTTCCGTTCTAGGACCACTATTGTTTTCACTATATATTTTACCTCTTGGGGATGTCATTCGAAAACATAATGTTAAATTTCACTGCTATGCGGACGACACACAGCTGTACATTTCAATGAAACATGGTGAAGCCCCAAAATTGCTCTCGCTAGAAGCCTGTGTTTCAGACATAAGGAAGTGGATGGCTGCAAATTTTCTACTTTTAAACTCGGACAAAACAGAGATGCTTGTCCTAGGTCCCAAGAAACAAAGAGATCTTCTGTTGAATCTGACAATTAATCTGGATGGTTGTACAGTCGTCTCAAATAAAACTGTGAAGGACCTCGGCGTTACTCTGGACCCTGATCTCTCTTTTGAAGAACATATCAAGACTGCTTCAAGGACAGCTTTTTTCCATCTACGTAACATTGCAAAAATCAGAAACTTTCTGTCCAAAAATGACGCAGAAAAATTAATCCATGCTTTTGTTACTTCTAGGCTCGACTACTGCAATGCTCTACTTTCCGGCTACCCGGATAAAGCACTAAACAAACTTCAGTTAGTGCTAAATACGGCTGCTAGAATCCTGACTAGAACCAAAAAATGTGATCATATTACTCCAGTGCTAGCTTCCCTACACTGGCTTCCTGTTAAGGCAAGGGCTGATTTCAAGGTTTTACTGCTAACCTACAAAGCATTACATGGGCTTGCTCCTACCTATCTTTCCGACTTGGTCCTGCCGTACATACCTACACGTACGCTACGGTCACAAGACGCAGGCCTCCTAATTGTCCCTAGAATTTCTAAGCAAACGGCTGGAGGTAGGGCTTTCTCCTATAGAGCTCCATTTTTATGGAATGGTCTGCCTACCCATGTGAGAGACGCAGACTCAGTCTCAACCTTTAAGTCTTTACTGAAGACTTATCTCTTCAGTAGGTCCTATGATTAAGTATAGTCTGGCCCAGGAGTGTGAAGGTGAACGGAAAGGCTGGAGCAACGAACCGCCCTTGCTGTCTCTGCCTTGTCGGTTCCCCTCTTCCCACTGGGATTCTCTGCCTCTAACCCTTTTACAGGGGCTGAGTCACTGACTTACTGGTGTTCTTCCATGCCGTCCATGGGAGGGGTGCGTCACTTGAGTGGGTTGAGCCACTGACGTGGTCTTCCTGTCTGGGTTGGCGCCCCCCCCTTGGGTTGTGCCGTGGCGGACATCTTTGTGGGCTATACTCGGCCTTGTCTTCGGACGGTAAGTTGGTGGTTGTAGATATCCCTCTAGTGGTGTGGGGGCTGTGCTTTGGCAAAGTGGGTGGGGTTATATCCTGCCTGTTTGGCCCTGTCCGGGGGTATCATCGGATGGGGCCACAGTGTCTTCTGATCCCTCCTGTCTCAGCCTCCAGTATTTATGCTGCAGTAGTTTATGTGTCGGGGGGCTAGGGTCAGTCTGTTACATCTGGAGTATTCTCTTGTCTTATCCGGTGTCCTGTGTGAATGTAAATATGCTCTCTCTAATTCTCTCTTTGTTTCTTTCTTTCTCTCGGAGGACCTGAGCCCTAGGACTACCTGGCATGATGACTCCTTGCTGTCCCCAGTCCACCTGGCCATGCTGCTGCTCCAGTTTCAACTGTTCTGCCTGCGGCTACGGAACCCTGACCTGTTCACCGGACGTGCTTGTTGCACCCTCGACAATTACTATGATTATTATTATTTGACCATGCTGGTCATTTACGAACATTTTAACATCTTGACCATGTTCTGTTATAATATCCACCTGGCACAGCCAGAAGAGGACTGGCCACCCCTCATAGCCTGGTTCCTCTCTAGGTTTCTTCCTAGGTTTTTGGCCTTTCTCAGGAGTTTTTCCTAGGGAGTTTTTCCCAGCCACCGTGCTTCTTTCACATGCATTGCTTGCTGTTTGGGGTTTTAGGCTGGGTTTCTGTACAGCACTTTGAGATTTCAGCTGATGTACGAAGGGCTATATAAATAAATTTGATTTGATTTGATTTGATTTGATTTGGCTGATTTCTTTAGATTTTCCTATGATGTCAGGCAAAGAGGCAATGAGTTTGAAGGTAGGCCTTGAAATACATCCACAGGTACACCTGCAATTTATTCAAATTAGGTCAATTAGCCTATCAGAAGCTTCTAACGCCATGACATCCTTTTCTGGAATTTTCCAAGCTGTTTAAAGGCACAGTAAACTTAGTGTATGTAAACTTCTGACCCACTGGAATTGTCATACTTTGAATTCTAAGTGAAATAATCTGTCTCTAAACAATTGTTGGAAAAATGACTTGTGTCATGCACAAAGTAGATGTCCTAACCGACTTGCCAAAACAATAGTTTGTTAACAAGAAATTTGTGGAGTGGTTGAAAAACGAGTTTTAATGACTCCAACCGAAGTGTATGTAAACTTCCGACTTCAACTGTACATACCCTGGCAGCCAGTCAGTCAGATATTTATTTCCACTAACAATATCATTATTTTTCTCTCCATTCATGGAGATGAGGCCCAAGATGGATCCCTCTCATAACTGTCTCTCAGGGCTGTGATGTCAGGTCGTCTCATTAATCTCCTACCTTTCAGGCGGCATATTCATAGCCCGGGCAAGACCTGGCCCTATATCTATCTGAAGCCAACACATGCACTGTTGCGTCCAATAACTCCGCTCAATTGCCCATCATTTCCTCCCTTTCTGTCGCCGCATGGCCGATGAGCTTTTATTCTGTATTATTTGTGCCAAATAATTAACCTGGCTGGGTTATTTATTTCCCGGCTGATATTTCGGCACCTATGGTACGGGGGATAGGGAGTGATAATGCCATTGAAATGTCCTCGTCTGGCTTCATTGAGGAGATGGGGGGGGGGGGGATTTGCGCCTTACCTCAACCCCGGCTGAGGGGCGTAGGGGGTGACAAGTATGGGGTATTACAAATGCACCAGTAACCTTTTCAGCTAATAAAAAAAAGAACACACACTCACACACACACACACACACACACACACACACACACACACACACACAAAAGCCTCACCCTCCACACATACACACACCCTGTGAGATTATAGCCAACAGGGAATCCTAATGTGTTATGGTGTGGTGGAGGTGGGAGATTGGAGAGACATGAGTGTCCTGCCCTTGAATTTCACCCAAGACTGCCCTCCTTTCCATCTCCCTATGCCCATAACTCATACACACGGCCAGGCTGTCTG
Source organism: Salmo trutta (assembly GCF_901001165.1). Lineage (NCBI taxonomy): Eukaryota > Metazoa > Chordata > Actinopteri > Salmoniformes > Salmonidae > Salmo > Salmo trutta. The sequence continues at coordinate 39,145,084 of NC_042981.1, read as the reverse complement.
TCTATCTGTCTGTCGTCCTAAGTGCAGGCTGGCACTGTAAAATGTAAGCTAACTGGTTATAGGGGACACTTCATATCACCTCTCCCCTCTCGTCCTTTGACTAAGCAAGTCATATTTAGTAGTCAGTGCTGGATACCTGGTAAGTGTTAGTAGTCTGGGGAAAGGTAAAACAGTTGTCACGCCCTGACCAGGGGAACTCTGCTATTTTGGTCAGGGTGTGGTATTTCTATGGTTTATTTTCTATGTTTTGTTATAGCCTTTCTTTGTGGTTTATTTCTATGTTGGGCTCGGGGTGATTTCCAATCAGACAGCTGTCGCTAGTTATGTCTGATTGGGAATCACATTTAAGTTCCTTTCCCCCCACGATGTTTGTGGGTTGTTGTCTCTTTTGTTTGAGCAGTTAATGATCAGGCATTTTCTTGGTTTTGTGTACGTGTTTAATTCAGTGTAAGAATAAACATGTGTTTGCTCCCAGCTGCGTTTTGGTCCGCTTCCTCATCACCCGACGCCAATCGTTACAGAACAACCCACCAAACCAGGACCAAGCAGCAGAGGAACGAGGAGTTGAGGAAACTCGAGAGGCCTCCCCAAGAATTTTTTTGGGGGGGGCACAAGGGGAGTTTTGCGGGGCAAGTTTGGAGCCCCAGGCCAAATCCCCGGACTGTTTCTGGGAGGCCAGTTAATGGACAGGGCTTACGCTTCGGGGTAATGGGTGTTATGGCAAGGCCAAGTGTTTTTAGGCCAGTACGCGCTATACCAGCGCCCCGCAGTTACCAGGGGGTAGTAGGCATTCAGCCAGAAAGGGCGATGCCAGGGTTAAGCTCGAGACCGCCAGTAAGCCTCCATGGTCCTATATATCCGGTACCAGCACCACGCACCAGGCTTCAAGTGCGTGAACCTAGCCTCGCCAGTCAACAGTCGTCAGAGCTGTCCGCCTGTCAACAGTCGTCGGAGCTGCCCGCCAGTCAACAGTCGTCGGAGCTGCCCGCCAGTCAACAGTCGTCGGAGCTGCCCACGAGTCAACAGTCGTCGGAGCTGCCCACGAGTCAACAGTCGTCGGAGCTGCCCACGAGTCAACAGTCGTCGGAGCTGCCCGCCAGTCAACAGTCGTCGGAGCTGCCCGCCAGTCAACAGTCGCCAGAGTTGCCAGACTGCGCTGAACTGCCGGAGTGGCCAGACTGCGCTGAACTGCCGGAGTGGCCAGACTGCGCTGAACTGCCGGAGTGGCCAGACTGCGCTGAACTGCCGGAGTGGCCAGACTGCCCAGACTGTCCCGAGCTGCCAGACGTCCCCAGTCCAGTCCGGCCCGTCCCTGCTCCCCGCACCAGGTTAGTGGTGCGTGTCCCCAGTCCTGTCCGGCCCATTCCTGCTCCCCGCACCAGGTTAGTGGTGCGTGTCCACGGTCCTGTCCGGCCCGTCCCTGCTCCCCGCACCAGGTTAGTGGTGCGTGTCCACAGTCCTGTCCGGCCCATCCCTGCTCCCCGCACCAAGCCAGTGGTGCGTGTTCCCAGTCCAGTCCGGCCCGTCCCTGCTCCCCGCACCAAGCCAGTGGTGCGTGTCCCCAGTCCAGTCCGGCCCGTCCCTGCTCCCCGCACCAGGTTAGTGGTGCGTGTCCCCAGTCCTGTCCGGCCCATTCCTACTCCCCGCACCAAGCCAGTGGTGCGTGTCCCCAGTCCAGTCCGGCCCGTCCCTGCTCCCCGCACCAAGCCAGTGGTGCGTGTCCCCAGTCCAGTCCGGCCCATCCCTGCTCCCCGCACCAGGTTAGTGGTGCGTGTCCCCAGTCCTGTCCGGCCCATTCCTGCTCCCCGCACCAGGTTAGTGGTGCGTGTCCACAGTCCTGTCCGGCCCATCCCGGCTCCCCGCACCAAGCCGGTGGTGCGTGTCCCCAGTCCAGTCCGGCCCGTCCCTGCTCCCCGCACCAGGTTGGTGGTGCGTGTCCCCAGGCCAGTCCGGCCCGTCCCTGCTCCCCGCACCAGGTTGGTGGTGCGTGTCCCCGGTCCTGTCCGGCCCGTCCCTGTTCCCCGCACCAGGCCCACGGCGCGTGTCCACAGTCCGGCACGGCCTGTGTCCGGTCCACCGGTGACCAGTCCTGTTCCGGTCGGCGGCTCCGCTCCGGAGCCTGAGCATGCCGCTCCACCGTGGTCCAGTCCGGGCCAGAGGGGTAGGGCTAGGGTGGAGGCAGGGGGAGAAACACTCCCGGGGCCAGAGCCTCCACCGAGGGTGAGGCGCCCACCCGGGTCCCCCCCCTAATAGACTTTAGGTTGGTGCGCCGGGAGTACGCACCGTTGGAGGGGGGGTACTGTCACGCCCTGACCAGGGGAACTCTGCTATTTTGGTCAGGGTGTGGTATTTCTATGGTTTATTTTCTATGTTTTGTTATAGCCTTTCTTTGTGGTTTATTTCTATGTTGGGCTCGGGGTGATTTCCAATCAGACAGCTGTCGCTAGTTATGTCTGATTGGGAATCACATTTAAGTTCCTTTCCCCCCACGATGTTTGTGGGTTGTTGTCTCTTTTGTTTGAGCAGTTAATGATCAGGCATTTTCTTGGTTTTGTGTACGTGTTTAATTCAGTGTAAGAATAAACATGTGTTCGCTCCCAGCTGCGTTTTGGTCCGCTTCCTCATCACCCGACGCCAATCGTTACAACAGTTCACAGGGTGAGAAAATACACTGATTAATAATTGCTTTTGCCCTTTGGCTAGAGATTCTATCGGTGCCCTGTATCTCTTTCTGTTTCTATCTCATAGAGCATGGACCCACAGAATATGGATTTGTTTAGTCCCCCCTACTAATAAACAAGCCAGGAGTGATGTAGGCTACAAATGAATTTCTTGGTATGAACACACAGGTTATTAGTCAGAGAAAATATTTAGTTTATTTTGCTGGTTCAAGGGCATGCAATTGGTATGGAGAACTCCACTCTTTCTATTGCAAAGTTTTCCTACCAAGATCAATGTAACGTTGGTTGGTCTTGAGCCAAGTGCTGTTCTCAAGAATCGACAGGACGAACATAGTCTGTAAGAATGGGCCAGCTGTCACAGAGGGTCGACCTCGAACGTCAGCCTAAGTGCATTTATGTTTCACGCATGCCATGTTGACCAGCCATACGCCACTTGTGTTCTATTTATCACACACACACACACAGCTCACTTCTCAAAACTGACCTAATTCCTTTGGGTGTGTGCAGATAGATAAAAAAATGCATTTCAGTGGGACACAAAGGTTACTTTGAATATATCATAACTATATCATAATTCACGGCAACAGCTGGAGCGGTGTGTGCCGACTTGATGAGAGGGGTCTTTTGCCTCTTCCTCCTTTGCTTCCATCAGTTGTTTTTGTTGGAGTTTTGATGTCCTGTTTGTAGCCTACTGCATATCAGAGTATACACTGAGTGTGCAAAACACGAGGAACACATTCTTAATATTGAGTTGCACCCCCTTTTGCCCTCAACAGCCTCAATTTGTCGGGGCATGTGCTCTACAAGGTGTCGAAAGCGTTCCACAGGGATGCTGGCCCATGTTGACGCCAATGCTTCCCACAGTTGTGTCAAGTTGGCTGAATGTTCTTTGGATGGTGGACCATTCTTGATACACACGGGAAACTGTTAAACGTAAAAAACCCAGCAGTGTTGGAGGTCTTGACACAATCAAACCAGTAAGCCTGGCCCTTACTACCATACCCTGTTCAAAGGCACTTAAATATTTTTTCTTGCCCATTCACACTCTGAATGGCACACAATCATGTCTCAATTGTCTCGAGGCTTAAAAATACTTATTTAATCTGTCTTCTCCCCTTCATCTACACTGATTGAAGGTGTCATCAATCTTTCACCTGGATTCACCTGGCCAGTCGGTCACGTACACTCAGTGTATACAGGACAATATCTGTATATGTCATGACTCAAAACGGCAGTCAAAACAGACAGAAACAACATTATACAGAGCAATTAAAAGGGAAAGTATAAGGTCTTGTTGGGTAAAAGCTTCAAATAAAAATGCCTTTGAGGGAGCTTGCTTTTTCTCCCTCACTCCCTGAGCAGACAATTGACATTCAGCCGAGGACACCTCTCGCTGGCGGTTAAAATAAGTGGAATTACGTGTGACTTGAAGGGAGAGTGACGGGGAGCAGGGGTGGCGGTGAGTGAGGGACACACTTTTTGATGGAGCGCAGACATGGCTGACTCACCCTCTCCCTCCTCAGTCTCCTGGCAACCAGGAAGTGTCACCTCCCCCCTGAGATTGCCTCCCTCTTTCCCCGGGCGTATTGTTTTACATCTCTTCATTCACTTCTTTTATGGCCGCTTCGTCCTCGCGCGGACCCATCACCCAGGCGTATGATGAGTTTCTCCCCCAGTTATCGCCGCCATTCATTATCTCGGCCATTGACATCACATTTCTCTGACTTTGGGCGAGATGGCTTTCACATTGCTCCGGTTTACTGACTCAGTCTCAGGCAGACAGGTGGGCGCGCCGCAGCATAATCTTACACTGTAGATTTACTGTTCGCTAAAAATGCTAATGCTTTTCATGAATGCTAATGGAAATCTTCCATAACTTCCTACATACTTTTTAATGCCGAGATGTATTGTTCTATTGCTCTATTTGGCAATTTTGGGAGTTGTTACTATCTCTGTTACCTTTTGTGTGGGATCTATGGTTATTGTAATGAGGAAAAAAAAGACAGATTTCTGAACTGCGGATGCAAGATGATGCTGGTAATATACAACTGGCTCATAGCATCATATTTTAGAGAGAACAAGCAGTCGTCAGTGAGCTCACGCGGAGTCTTGGTGAGGCAGTTTGAGGTAAACATGCTGTTCTATTAGGTCATTCGGTGTGATAGAGGGCCATTTTCATTGGAGTTGGCATATTTACTTGGCTTGTGGGGAACTGGTTTGAGTTAAGAATATGAAGAATCTCCTTTATGTAACGTCTGCTTCCAACTCACACTCTCAAACACCTAGGCCCCCTGAACGCAGCTCACTCTCCAGATCCCAATCACCTGGATTCTGATCACCTGTTCGCACACCTGTAGGTTATTATAACACACTCTTTAGTTCAGTTCTTCACACGCCATCACTGTGAGGTATTGTTTGTTTTGTGACACGGCTTTTGGAGCGCTGGGTTTTCACGTGATTCACTCCGCCCGTGTATGATAGTTTTTGCCTGCCTCACTAACGACGCCTTTTGCCTATTCCCTGCCTGTACTCTAGCCTATCGGATTTCCTGTTATCTACCTATTGCCTGATCTCCCGGACTACGTTACTAGCCTTTTCCCTGCCTGTACTGTTGCCTTGTTGGACCCCCTGTGTATGACCTCCTGCCTGCCCCTGGACCCAGCTACCTGCCTCCTCCTGTGGTCCTTTACAAATAAACACCTGCTGCACCCTGCGCTTGAAACCAGCACTCTGTCTCCTCTCGTGTTCATTACACTTTGCAGTATGTGAATCAAGTTATTCATAGGGAATTATATTTAAATTATGCCTGGTCTGTTGAATTCATTGTGTTAGAGTTTTTTCTCCATAAATACATGATCCTTTACATGCCTCCTTCCCTCAGTGTTATCAGATCATTGTACTCTTTAGGCTCTCACACGCACCCTCTCCTCCATGTCTAACGTTTCTGGTAACAGATCCAGTTCAAGAGCTCAGAGAACACTGACAGGGCATAGAAGCCTATGGAGCTCTAGTTCCATAAGGTCTTGTACAGGTGGGAACATGTTTTAGCACTTAGCCTCTACAAGAAGCAGCAGTGGGTCTCAGAGAGACTGTGCATTCAGCAGAGAGAGAAAGCGGGAGAGACAGCATGGGTGCCTTAATTAACAGGGCTGGCTGTGCCTGATGATACAATAGCATCTTTTGAAACGGCCAATACCTTTCTAGTATGAAGGCCGGTGGAGGCCACTGGAGAGAAGGAGAGCGGGAGGGGGCGGGAATCTGGAGGTAAGGGGGGCAATAATGGTCTATATTCACTCTCTCTTAATCCTGATGAATGACAAGTTGGTCATGTAAAGATGCCAGATGTTCAACTGAATGAGGCACCCACTAATAACTTCTGTTTTCAGTTCAACAGTATGTATACCGTATTGTGCTTGACAGATGTTTTAAAAAGGAAAAAAGGTTCTTAATTTCATTTTCAATAGACAGCATACTGAAATGGTAATAAGTGGATTACACTTATTTAGATGATTTGAAAAAAGTTGAATACATGCCAGCGTTCAAAATATCACAGGTAGAGTTCTTCTCATTACAAATCATGTCTCTCGTGTCAGACTTTTGTGGGTCTGATTGAAGTGTTTAGGCCAGAGCTCAACGCTACTGTAAAATCCCATCGCTCTGTTCCTTGATTTCAAATGTCAAAGTCAAAACCATATGAAGAGGAGAATGCATAGTCACTTTACCCTTACCTACATGTACAAATTCCCTCGACTAACCTGTACCCCAGGACACTGACTCAGTACCGGTACCCTCTGTATATAGCCTCGTTATTGTTACTTTATTGTGTTACTTTTTCAAATGTATTACTTTTGTTGGTAAATATTTTCATTACTCTTTCTTGAACTGCATTGTTGGTAAAGTTATTTTATTTAACCTATTTTTAGCTAGGCAAGTCAGTTAAGAACAAATTCTTATTTACAATGACAGCTTACCACAGAACAATGGTTTAACTGCCTTGTTCAGGGGCAGAATGACAGATTTTTACCTTGTCAGCTTGGGGATTTGATCCTGCAACCTTTCAGTTACTGGCCGAATGCTTTAGCCACTAGGATACCTGCCGCCCCAGGTAAGGGCTTGTAAGTGAGCATTTCACTGTACCTGTTGTATTCGGCGCATGTAACAAATAACGCTTGAATTGATTTGATTTGAATGCACTCAGAAGGGCCTCAACACTGGCTCAATATAATCTCTACTGTGAACTAAAGCTGTTAAAAAGTTTTACCAGTTATTTCAAGCAATGACGTACCCCCTTCATCTCGCTCATCAGAGTGGATTTTTGGAGGTGGGACTTCAAACGGTATCGTCCTGACTGAAGCCAAAAGTGTCAGTTAGGATAGCATCAGGTCTGGTTCGTCAGGGATTAAGAGGTTTCGGAAATGTTTAGAGTTAATCCAGAGCGTCACAGACCAGACATTACACCGAAGCCTCGCGTCAGATTATCAGATTATGTGTTAGATGTATTGTGCCTTAACTGACACAGGAACCACAATAATCCACCTGGTCTGTCAGACGTAACAAAACACACCCCAACCGGGAAAAAAAAACGAGATTAGAATTTCAAAAGAAAACACCTGTCACTTCAATCAATTAGGAACCTGGTGCTGATGGGGGATGTATCGGCCGTTAAGGCTGCCTTTTGGGATGTGTGCAATGGTCCATCGCTCATTCAGTCAGTCATTCGTTCAGGCCTGAGATGGAGCAAGCCATGTGTCATGTCTCCTCAGGTTAGAGCTGGGAACGGTGGAGGCGGTAGACCTGCTGAGACTACCTGCTGCGTAGCTGCCTCATCTCCCCTCCCCTCCTCTCCTCTCCTCCTCTGCATCCCTCCCTCCTTCATCTCTCCATCTTCAGAGCATGAAAGCAGTGGAGCACAGCAAACGCTCCCTCAGGTACTCGACTAGCTACCTTATATAACAACCCCTCTGCATGGAGCCATAGGACAAGGCAAGGGCTCTGCTGTCAGCTTCAGACATATCATTGTGGGGGGAAAAAACACCAAGTTACAGATTTAACAGCAAAAATACTTGCCTTCAACTCAACACGTATGTTGAAGCCAACTGGTTCTGTAGTTTAGTGTAGTCCTGATGAGATCTGCTTGTAAAACTTCTATACTCATCAACAAAGACAATATTATCGTTAATTGAGTGATCCAGTTGTTTTACGCAAATGGATCCCATCATTGGAGGCTTACGTTATTTTGCTGCTGCCAAAAATAAACCTCTCTCTGACCAATCCAAGCATTCCCCCCCCCCCCTTTATTTATTCAACCGTTCCTGGTCAACCGTTCCCTCCCCCTACTCGAAAAGAGGTCACGACTCCCCAAGCAGGATAGGGGTCGAGGCTAAAGGTGGAGTGGTGTTGTCATAATCAGAGTCTACCCACCCCAGCACTTAGAGACTGAGGACTCTCGTAACACCATCACTCAAACTGAGGGTGTTGTCTGGTAGAGATGAGGAATGCTTATTGCTTGTTTTACTATCATCACGTCTGGACTCCCTCAATATATAATACCATAGCCTATATGTTGTGTGTGCATGCAATACGGTAATAAATGTTCAACTTAGGAAATAGATCACTTGTGAAAGGTGAGGATGACAGACTACCTGTCCTCCCATGCGTATAGATTGAGCAATTGATTACATTTCCATCGTAGTGATCGCACTTGTAATTGCATGAGTCAACCCTTGCTTGTTGTCTGACCATACACTCAATCAAATTCCACATGATTAATAATCCTACACAGCATATGGAAGTATTCTCAGGATAAATACTGCCACTAAATATCAAACTTGTGATTTTTCTAAATCATATACTGCTGTTGCGCGTATTCATTTTCGATTTCATTTGTTTGTTTTCCACCACAGTCTAGCCCACTGTCACTGCCTAGACAGTTTCTCTTTCTACTTACACATACTCCAGGGGTTCACTGTAGATACACGTCTGAGTTCGGTCACATTGTGTCAAGTAAGGACATGCTTTTCAACGTCCCAGTCGTCTGTTGCTCAGCGTCACACAATTCTTTTCATTCTGATAATAGATGAAAGCAGAATAAATCTGTCTCTTTCTCTTTCGTAGCATCATATCCATATATCTCATCTCAGACTCCTCTTATCAGACTTCGTAGAGAACTCTGAGGCTCAAGAAGGGCTAAAATGAAAGCATTTTCCGGGCAGACTGAATGTCACAGTATCTAACGAAGGTGGCGCCCCTCCTCGGTCGGGCGGCGCTCGCCGGCCTATTAGCTGCCACCGATCGTTGTTTCTGTGTCTTTTGGTTTTGTCTGTCTATCCCGCACCTGTTTTGTGTTTGTCATTAGTGGGGGGTTATTTAGTGTGTATTTTCAGTTGGGGTTCTCGTGGGGGATTGTTTATTTGTTCACTCAGGACAGTTGTAATTATATCCGATTAAGTATACATTATATTGCCGGGCTGCGCCCCGCGCGCTGTTCGTTTTCCAGTGCGCTTATTTTTTTGGGAAAAGTGTTTTCTCCTGGCGGACTTCGCCACGCGCCCTGTGCCCAACGGCTATTGCATTTTTTATTTATTATTAAAACTCAGTTGCTCCGGCCCTCTGTCTCCTGCTCCTGATTTCACATCTCCACTAGTCCTAGACAATCGTGACACTGAAGCAGCAAATAAGTGGAGAAGCACTTTGAAATGCAGAGCGAGTGGTCAATATGTACCTGCCTCCTAGGATGCATCAAGGCCAGATAAGGTTGGCCACACAGTGAGCCAATGATGAGCTCAGACCCTCTTGTTGTTGCGAGGTAGAATGGAGAATGTTGATCCTTGAGAGCCTCTTTGCTGGAGAACACCGTGTCACAATCTCTAAATGGGTCTTGTTTATTAATTCCCCCCAAGTAGCATTCAACACCTCCCCATCACCTACCAACCAGACAACCTCTTATTGACACACTATTCAAATGTAGTCTCGTCTTTCATTCATTGTAAAATGGCACCCAAAAACATGTAATTATTTTCTCTCTCCCCTCCCGGAGATCAAAGCCAAACACGAGTGATTAAAAAGAGTCAGGTTGCATCGAAGATGCCTCAGCATTTCTCAGTATGGTTACTGTATAAACAGAGCTGGGAGACTCGAGTGCGCTAACCTCTCTACGGCAGGCAGGCAGGCAGGCACTTGCCGAGCACCATGGGCGCCTCTGTTTACAGAGAAGCTCTTTTGCCAAGGGCTTCTAATAGTTAGCTCTCCTCTTGTGCTTCTACTTTCAGTCCCTTATAATAGGAAAGAAGAATGAGTGTCTCCTTCACCCTTGCTGTTCTCCTAAGACCTCGCATGTAAACACATATTTTTCCATTGTCTGTTTTTTGTTTGTAAGGTCATGCATGCAGAATGAGAAATGACCCGGAAAGAAGAGTAGAGTATGTAAGATTTTCTTTTAAATTGGGAATACAAACATGGCCCTCGTGTTTTCCAGCTGTGTATTTACAGTAAGAAATTGAGTGAATTACTGTGCAAGGAAAATAATAAAATCTCGGTCTCTGTTATTTTTACAAAACAGCAAACAGGATTGAGCACCATCCTACGTAGCTATGCCAAGTTTCCTTCAGAGCTCCCAGCTGTGCTGGCTCTGACAGTGTGACGGTGAGAAGACAGTCAAGTAGATGAGTTCAGGGTAATATTGGAGGATTAACCCATGAATTGCAACTGTTCCATTCAAGTTCAAGTTTTATTGTCACATGTACAGGTACAGTGAAATGCTTAACTTGGACGTTCTGACCAACAGTCCAGAAAATCAATAACAAAAGTGCATGACTAATAAAAAATATACAGTTGGTCAGTCAAAAGTTGACACACCTACTCATTCAAGGGATTATCTTTATTTTTACTATTTTCTACATTGTAGAATCATAGTGAAAACATCAAAACTATGAAATAACATATACAGTTGAAGTCGGAAGTTTAAATACACTTTAGCCAAATACATTTAAACTCAGTTTTCACAATTCCTGACATTAAATCCTAGTAACAATTCCCTGTTTTAGGTCATTTAGGATTACCACTTTATTTTAAGAATATGAAATGTCAGAATAATAGTAGACAGAATGATTTATTTCAGCCTCCCACAATAAATTGGGTGAATTTCGGCTCGTTCCTCCTGACAGAGCAGGTGTAACTGATTCAGGTTTGTAGGCCTCCTTGCTCGCACACGCTTTTTCAGGTCTGCCCACAAATTTTCAATAGAATTGAGGTCAGAGCTTTGTGATGACCCCTCCAATACCTTGACATTGTTGTCCTTAAGCCATTTTGCCACAACTTTGGAAGTATGCTTGGGGTCATTGTCCATTTGGAAGACCCATTTGTGACCAAGCTTTAACTTCCTGACTGATGTCTTGAGATGTTGCTTCAATATATCCACGTAATTTTCCATCCTCATGATGCCATCTATTTTGTGAAGTGCACCAGTCCGTCCTGCAGCAAAGCACCCCAACAACATGATGCTGCCACCCCAGTGCTTCACGGTTTGGATGGTGTTCTTACGCTTGCAACCCTCCCCCTTTTTCCTCCAAACATAACGATGGTCATTATGGCCAAACAGTTATATTTTTGACCAGAGGACAGACCAGAGGACATTTCTCCAAAAAGTACGATCTTTGTCCCCATGTGCAGTTGCAAACCGTAGTCTGGCTTTTTTTTGGCTGTTTTGGAGCAGTGGCTTCTTCCTTGATGAGCGGCCTTTCAGGTTATGTCGATATAGGACTCGTTTTTCTGTGGATATAGATCATTTGTACCTGTTTCCTCCAGCATCTTCACAAGGTCCTTTGCTGTTGTACTGGGATTGATTTGCACTTTCACACCAAATGTACGTTCATCTCTAGGAGACAGAACGCATCTCCTTCCAGAGCGGTATGACGGCTGCGTGGTCCCATGGTGTTTAAACTTCCGTACTATTGTTTGTACAGATGAACATTCAGGCGTTTGGAAATTGCTCCCAAGGATGAACCAGACTTGTGGAGGTCTACAATACTTTTTCTGAGGTCTTGGCTGATTTCTTTTGATTGTCCCATGATGTAAAACAAAGAGGCACTGAGCTTGAAGGTAGGCCTTGAAATACATCCACAGGTACACCTCCAATTGACTCAAATGATGTCAATTAGCCTATCAGAAGCTTCTAAAGCCATGACATCATTTTCTGGAATTTTACAAGCTGTTTAAAGGCACAGTCAGCTAAGTGTACGTAAGCTTCTGACCCACTGGAATTGTGATTCAATGAATTATAAGTAAAATAATCTGTCCGTAAACAATTGTTGGAAAAATGACTTGTGTCATGCACAAAGTAGATGTCCTAATCGATTTGCCAAACCTATAGTTTGTTAACAACAAATTTGTATATACAGGGTCAGTGGGAATACTAAATGTACAATATGCAGGGATACTGGAGTATTTGAGGTAAATATGTACATGTACGCGGGCATTAGTAGGAACTGACTGGTAGCAGGATTCATAATAATAATAATAAAATAGTAAACAGTAATAGGTAGATATTCTGTATGTAACTGGTAGCAGGAATATATAGATAGATAATAATATACAGTGAATTCGGAAAGTATCCAGACCCATTGACTCTTTCCACATTTTGTTAAGTTACAGCCTTATTCTAAATTTGATTGCATAGTTTTCCCCCTCATCAATCTACACACAATACCCCATAACGACAAAGCAAACACAGGTTTTTAGACATTTTTGCAAATCTATAAAAAAAATTTAACTGAAATATTAAATTTTTGCAATGTACTGAGTAAAGGGTCTGAATTCTTATGCAAATGTGCTATTAAACTTTTTAAATGTTTTATACATTTGCAAAAATATCTGAAAACCTGTTTTTGCTTTGCCGTTATGGGGTATTGTGTGTAGATTGTTTTTCCCCCTCATCAATTTATTCAATTTTAGAATTGGGCTGTAACGTACCCAAACGTGGAAAAAGTCGAGGGGTCTGAATACTTTCCAAATGCACTGTAGACAGGTGTATGCCTTTCTAAATCATGTCCAATCAATTGAATTTACCACAGGTAGACTCCAATCAAGCTGCACAAACATCTTAAGGATGATCAACGGAAACAGGATGCACCTGAGATCAATTTCGAGTATCATAGTAACGGGTCTGAATACTTACGTAAATAATGTATTTACGTTTTTTTATTTTTTATAAATTTGCAATAATATAAAATAAACTGATTTAACCAATTTTAGAATAAGGCTGTAACTTAGCAAAATGTGGAAAAAAGGAAGGGGTCTGAATACTTTTCTGAATGGACTGTATCCATGTGAACAGGAGTAATGGTGACCAGTAGCAAGATAAATAGGTGGATACAAATATGTAAATGGGAACAGGAGTAATAATGACCCGTAGCAGTGTAAATAGATAGGTACTAATGGTAATGGCAATCAGTAATCAATGAAGAGCAGCGTAGTGGTAGTACAGTAGTAGTGGTAGTAATTAAACCAATCAATAATAATTTTAGCAGCAGTGTAGGGGGGACACGGAGCAGTAGTTTTTAGCCATTTATCAGTCTTAAGGCCAAGGGATAGAAGCTGTTTAGGACTCTGTTGATCTGAGCCTTGATGCACCGGTACCTTCTGCCGAACGGAAGCATGGAGAACAGTCTGGCTGAAGTCTTTGTCAATTTTTGGGGGGGACTTTCTCAGACACTGCCTGGAATGTACATCCTGAATAGCTGGGAGCTCACCCCCAGGGATGCGCTTGGCCTTCAGGCACCACCTTCTATAAAGCCTTCCGTTCGAGGGTGGTGCAGCTGCCATGCCAGACTGTAATACAACCAGTTAGGATGCTCTCGATGGAGCAGCTGTAAAAGTTCCCAAGGATTCCATTGTATGTGAATGATAGCATGGCTTGATAGAACATCTTAGGGACCATTGACTTGCACGTTCAACGGTGAATGAGCTGCTTGCCCACACTAGCCTATAGCTTATATAGGCATGCGGTGGAGTAAAGTACATCCCCACTCACAACCACAGTGCAGCAGCTATGCATACAGTGCTGTAGCAGATGAGACTGCTACTGTTACACCACTGTCCAGCCCACCAGCACACAGCTGTCGGTAACCAAGCATCCCCTCCACCCCCCACCCTCCTCCCCCCCCTTACCCCACCTCGCCTCACCAGGGGCACAAACCCACATCAGCTGGAGCAAAGAAGACTGTCACAGGAGGAGGGAGACGCTAATCCTTAGCAAATTTACGTCATCCCAAGCATCGGGGGTCAGTGCGGTCAGACGGACCACCCAAACGCTCGACCATCAAGGAAAAAGACAAGGGCAGAGGAGGCAGGAAGGAGGGAGGGGGAATGAGAGAAGGATGGATGGGAGGAAGGATCTTTTTTTAGACAACGACGAGATATGCTGAGAGGACAAAAGCATTTAAATACAGTGAGTGGGCTCAGATGAGAAGCTGTATTTCCTGGGAACTGGTGGGAAGGCATTGCTCATCATTTAGCGATGGAGGGGTGACTGGGTAGTGTGTCAGCTACTTTCCGTGCACTGCCATAATAAAGGCTCTCCTTACTGTTCTTTAATGCTGAATAATGTGAATATTCAAGGAAGCTTTTCAGGTTAATGCTTTGCGAGGACCTAGCATTGGGGACCAATTTTTTGGGGGGGTTGCCATGATTCAGTAAATGGGTTGCTAAAATCACTCCCCTAGTACCTTGACAACAGTCCCCGTTTACTGTCTGAGTGCCCCGGTCAACCTGCTTATAAATCTTTCAGGGCCAAGGATAATGAATTGTCTGAAAAGTGACCGCACAAGGTAAATAAATAACGAGCCAAGTGACAATTTCTATTGTCCAGTCAGCAGTTGACCCACGGAGGTCAACTGTAAACGTTTCTCTACTAAAAAAATAGAATATTTATACTGTCAAATAAATTGGTGTTCACAGCTGGCGTCTTTATGGTGAACGGGTTTCACTGCTGTTTTGTGATTACAGTGATGTCATAACCTTAGGGAGGCATACACTGGGTTTGTTTTCACTGCATTTTTAATGTTATCTTTCCCACCAAAATGGGAGGGAATGGTCATTGTCACTCTTTATTGGTATATGTTTTATCCATGCCTGTCTTTGGCTTAGCTTGAGACTTCTGCTTCAGGGAATTAGCCAAACTGTGTTACCTAGGTTACTGAGCAAGCTTTCTCCATTCATTTCCATTCCAGTGCAATTCATAACTAAATACAGTAACATTATACATTTCTGCAGACATACAGTATATAGTAGCCTACGTATTCCATCAATTGAGGTTCATTGTAGCGCTGCCATTTTATAATATTGTTCATTATAAAAGGTAGGAATTTGGATAGGAATATAATTAGCTCGTGATCAACCTGTCACGGTCATGGGAGCCTCCACTTTGCAGTGGTTGAAGGTTCTCGTACACCCAGCCATTAGAAGCACCACTTGGAAGGATTCAACCTCAGCTAGCAAGAGCCTCCCTCTGGTCCTCTATACCAGCAGGGGCTTATTCCTCATCCACTGCTGCTTTAATGACATCACAGAAGAGACGCTCGTGGCTAGCATACCAACTGGCGCAGCTCACTCTTTTTTTCCACGACACCCCACAGTGTCTCCTTGGGTATTACGGCTCGATATGAGGTTACTGTTTGCATGCCCACCTCGAATAAAATGTGACAAAGATTTATCACCTGTTCGAGGCTCTCGGCGGTGCCACTCTGTCAGGCGGCTGTGACTCAAGCTCACAGAAGTCATATTCACAGGTTATTAATGCATTTGCAATGGAACAGCCTGGAGGAATAAGGCAATAAGGTCTGTCTGATGAAGTGAATTGATTAAAATGGAGGCGGTCTGTTTTTTTTTGAGCAGCAGAGCTGCTGATGTCTAAAGTGTAAGGATTCTGGTAGATTGGTGTCCAGCTAAAATCTAGATCCTGCTGTGTAATTTTACTTTTTCAATTATACAGTTGTAGTTTCATATTAAAAAATAACCCAGAAGGGGCTGTGTTCACACAAGTAGGTCATGTACATTATATACATTTTCAACCATTGTTGCAATTCAAATACTTGTGGTCCATCCCCTTCAGAAAGGAATTACCAGTCAGCACAACACCATGGGGTACAGCCATCTCATCTCTCCCTTCTCTCTCCCTCCTTCTCTCCCCCATCCCTCTCCCTTTGTTAGATCCTCTCAGTGTTGTGACTCTCACCAGGCATCCAGAGTAGTGAAGAGTTCCTCTGGCCGGTTGCTAGGCGATGGGCCCCTGATTAACGAGGGGGGGGTCTCTCGGCGGAGTTATCACTAATTGACAGCTGCCTGCCCTGAGGGCTGTGTGCTAACCCTGCGCCCCTGGTGTAATGGGAGGGCAGGCCACTATCGCCCCCCGTAGGAGTGTGGGGAGACCGGCTGGTGGGTTGAGGGGACGAGGGGCATTGTGCTAGCCCTCTGCTGGAGGATTGTGCGTAACTGTTTGGGAGGGGGAGAGAGAGTGGGGTGATGGATAGGGGGATATAGAGAGGGAAGGAGGGAAGACGAGAGAGAGGAGTGGAGCCTGGGAGAGAGAGATGGATGGAAATAGAGTAGAGGAGATAGTGAGGCTGAGAGAGAGAGAAAAAAAAGCAGCGCCATGCTCTTTGAGGTCCTCCCTCCCTCGGTTTTTCTTCACTGCCGGTCTGCTTCAGCCACACCATCTGGAGACATTCACAAGTGCTGGCCTACCCACTCCCGTCTCCAACTGGGACAATCTGATTATTCACCCCCAACTCCAATAAAACCCAAATTAAAATGAGATTATTGCGGTCATACTTTGGTCTCCAAGATTGATAATGAGTTAGGGGCTTGTTATTTTTTGTATGATGTAGTTGTGAGTGTGTGCGATACGGTGAAAAGCAAAACTCACGTCAAGTTTGCTTCATACCAAGAAGGCTCTTGGAATATTTTGCCTGATTTCAGTTAAGATTTTCTAGAAGTAGAGATAAATCTGTAACTACGAAGATCTGAGAGTGACTTCAACTCATTGGATTTAGGAAGGATAGCATCTTTGGTTTCATAATTACCCTGCTAGATAGCAGAAGTTACCATCATTTTATCATTATTGTAGTATAAATTAGCTGCAGAAATCCTTTAGCAAGTGTAATGTGTGGCAGGAATCCACCAGCATAAATTATTTTCCCCCTTTCAAGACAGGCAATTAGAATTCTTCTTGTCAAATATTAACTGTGCTTAAACATATGGGTAACACAAACATTTATAAGGCATTTATAAATTGTGTGTTCCCAATTTATTCATTATTACTTCCATATTTATAAGTAATTTACTAATCATTAGTAAACTATTGTTTCAGTCCCTAATCTAAAGTGAGCGCTATTTCTATTTTATAAATACTTTTGAGTGACCAGTGTAATTTCTCCCAAAAAGATGGGCATGCCATGGGTAGACATTTCTGCTGTACCTGGTAAAAGAACAAGCACACACCACAGGATGTTTAAGGAAATATATATACATGTGTGAATAACTAGCTTACTAACATTCACAAATGTGGGAGAGATTATTAATAAATGGTGAGAAAACGGTTTGTAAATGCCTTAGAAATGCCATAAAAATGGTTTATTATAGGCCCTTATAATAAAGTGTTACCCATGTAGGTATATTTTACCCTCGTCATAATTTCCTCTTGTGAACACATTGTAAGGATATACCCGGCTGTTGGTATTCAATAAATATAGATAAGAGTAATTCAGCTCATTCCTCAAACACATTGTATAGATTTTTTATGCGGAGAAATACGGATGGGCATACATTTAAAATCCATACATCTTGTGCAAATGAACAAAACACAATTACAACGATGTCATTTCGCCTCTGTGTAATCGGAATGAGTGATTATTTTCACAGGAAGCATAAATTAAATTACATTACCGAATGTGGCCGTCTCATGATAAAGCTGCCAAGCCTCCACTGTAATTATCTTCATATTACTGTAATTATTTGGAAGTGTGCAAAACTGATTATTTCCTTTCCCTCAGCCCCCTCTCTCTGACTACTGATCCGCTTTCAACCGGGGCCAAGGCCTGTCACATGCAGTCTGCCGCCGCGTCTTCATGCAGACTTTGACATTGTCGCTCAATCAATACTTCCCCTGCTCTAGAAACGCATCTCGCCCTGATTATAATGAAGATACCCGGTCGTTTAAAATGCTAATGGACAATTTTGCCTAATAAGAGACATTGAAGACTCCATAGTTCAAACAAATTAAAAAAAGTGTTTTCCCACAACTGATTTCACCCTTCAGCCCCTTTTCTTTAAGCACATTATAAGTTTAAGAAATAGCCAGCTTTCTTATTACTCTGAGAGTTATTTAAATCTTCAAGTGAAAGGTCATTGAGTAAAGACTCTGTAGAAAAGTAGTTGTCCATGAACTCTGACCTCTTATGTGACATGTATGTCAAGGTCCCTGTCATCTAGAGCGCTCTTACAATTGCAACCCTTGTTTCTTCTTAACGACGGTCCATTTTAGTTTCTCATTTCAAAACTCTTCACTCTTGAATATGCAGTCCCTCAAGTGAACATTTATGTCAATCAATGTCTAGAGGCCACTCTTGCTCCCGGGCCAAAAGAACACTGGGAAACTGTTAAAACAGTGTACAACCTGGCCGGGGGTGGAGTAAATAGCTGTGTGCAGGAAGACACAATGCTAGATGATGTATTCCACTGTCCTAACTGACTTTACCCCATAATGTTTAAAGTGGAGTTTCAAACTGGATTATATAAAATGTAGTATAACTTCGCTAAGATAATTATTTACAACAGGAATACGTCACAGAGCACAGTTTTGCCTGCCAATATCAACAGGAGGACCTCTAATTGGATCATAGGGCATATGGTAGGCTGCACTCGCCCTGATCACAAATGATCAGAACTTTGTGATTTATCCAAGTGACTTGATTGAAGCCATACACATTCCAACAGTACTGTGCACTCTGATCAGCCCAGACATATGTTTTCTACCTCTGTCTGTCTGAGAATGGCTATGTTACTTTTGGATGGAAAACATCAACCAATCACAGGACATGTATAGTGAAATGGTTCCAACTGCAATACGAGCGAATCAGAAGAGATGATTGGCCCTTCACAAAGGAGGATCAGATATGGAGAGGTAGAGAGCAGGATATGAATACTGAAGTGGAGTAACTGGAGTCAGATGTACAGCACAGAGCAGTTGATTATACCTTGGCATTGAAGATGAGGCCTTTGCTTAAGTTCAGCAAATCAGAAATGTTCAAAATATCTTGGTGGAAATCATTTGCGGGCATTTAGGTTCACCACCATCCACATTGAAAGAAAGTTGTGGATGAAACCTGAAGATATCTTACATAAAGTGAAGACATACAGTACTAGTCAAAAGTTTGGACACACCTACTGATTCAAGGGTTTTTCTTTTTTTATTACGATTTTCTACATTGTAGATTAAAAGGGTAAGACATCAAAATGATTAAATTACACAAATAGTATCATATAGTAACCAAAAAAGTGTTAAACAAATCAAAATACATTTTAGATTTTAGATTCTTCAAAGTTCCCACCCGTTGCCTTGATGACAGCTATGGACACTCTTGGCATTCTCTCAACCAGCTTCACCTGGAATGCTTTTTCCAATAGTCTTGAAGGAGTTCCCACATATGCTGAGCACTTGTTGTCTGCTTTTCCTTCACTCAGCGGTCCTACTCATCACAAACCATCTTAATTGGGTTGAGGTCGGGTGATTGTGGAGGCCAGGTTATCTGATGCAGCACTCCATCACTCTCCTTCTTGGTCAAATAGCCCTTAAACATATTCTGGAGGTATTTTGGGTTAATGTCCTGTTGAAAAACGCATGATAGTCCCACAAAGTGCAAACCAGATGGGATGGCGTATCGTGGCGAATACTGTGGTAGCCATGCTGGTTAAGTGTGCCTTGAATTCTAAATAAATCATAGACAGTTTCACCAGTAAAGCACCCCAACACCATCACACATCCTACTCCATGCTTCACGGTGGGAACCACACATGCAGAGATAATTCACGCCGTCTCCTCTGAACAATTGATGTTGAAATGTGTCTGTTTGGGGCTTCCAAGTGGCGCAGTGTTCTAAGCTACTGCATGTCAGCGCTAGAGGGGTCACTACAAACACCCTGGTTCAAATCCAGGCTGTATCACAACTGGCCGTGATTGGGAGTTACATAGGCCGGTGCACAATTGGCCTGGGTTTGGCCGGAGTAGATAAAAATGTGTTTGTAAATGAGAATTTGTTCTTAACTGACTTGCCTAGTTAAATAAAGGTTAAGTAAAACATGTACATATATATAATAATGAAAAAAACTGTGAAGAATTTATTTGGTCAGCAATCTGAGGTGTAGTTAGCTCTAATGAACTTACCCTCTGCAGCAGAGGTAACTCTGGGTCTTCCTTTACTGTGGCGGTCCTCATGAGAGCCAGTTTCATCATAGTATTTTACCAAATAGGGCTATCTTCTGTATTCAACCCCTACCTTGTCACAACCCAACCGATTGGCTCAAACGCATTAAAATAGAA
Organism: Salmo trutta; assembly: GCF_901001165.1. Taxonomy (NCBI): domain Eukaryota; kingdom Metazoa; phylum Chordata; class Actinopteri; order Salmoniformes; family Salmonidae; genus Salmo; species Salmo trutta. The sequence goes on along the minus strand of NC_042981.1, from coordinate 39,124,813 downwards.
AGAAATTCCAGAAATTCACTTTTTACAAGGCACATCTGTTAATTGAAATGCATTCCAGGTGACTACCTCATGAAACTTGTTAAGAGAATGCCAAGAGTGTGCAAAGCTGTCATCAAGGCAAAGGGTGGCTACTTTGAGGAATCTCAAATATAAAATATATTTTGATTTGTTTAACACTTTTCTGCTTACTACATGATTCCATGTGTGTTATTTCATAGTTTTGATGTCTTCTCTATTATTCTACAATGTAGAAAATAGTACAAATAAAGAAAAACCTTGGAATGAGTAGGTGTGTCCAAACTTTTGACTGGTACCGTACACAAAGGACAATTCTGTTTAATCATCATTACTTATTTGTTCAGTACAAAATTAGTTTTGTAATGTCAATGAACCCAAAGGACACCCAAAATCGAATCACATTTTTCTTTTGTCTTTTTGAAAAGCAATAGCAACTTTCCTTAGATTGGGAATGTGAAATATCGAGTGGTGCGGTGTGTCAGTTCTCAGTGTACGAGCTGAGAGGGTTGCTATTAGCATATTGAATCAAACAAAACAAAAACAAAGCCAGCGATATAAACAGGGAATTAAACCCCCAGCAGCTCATTTTGCGGTCATCTTCATCTAATTTAGCTTGGGTATAAACAGCACATCTGTGCAATTTTGCAACAACTACAGCAGCTTAGGCAATGCTGTAGCAGGCACAAGTGAATTTGCAGATGAGTACATACACAGCATAAATGAGACAATGTTTTGAGCTGAAAGTACATTCAGTGGAAATGTTGTTTTGAGGATAGCACCATATGACGTTAAGGAAGTCGAGTGTATGGGCCTAAAAGCTGATATTGAAACAATAATTGACTACCATCTCTGTCTATAACTTGGGAGTGGCAGGTAGCCTAGTGGATAGAGCGTTGGGCCAGTAACCGAAAGATTGCTAGATCAAATCTCCGAGCTGATAAGGTAAAAATCTGTCATTCTGCCCCTGAACAAGGCAGTTAACCCACTGTTCCTAGGGTGTCATTTTAAATAAGTATTTGTTTTTAACTGACGCCTAGTTAAATAAAAAACTCATTATCTTTGGGGGTTGAAAGGGAGCTGTTGGAGTATGGCTCTACCACTCTTTCTCCCTCAACCCAGTACTCTAACTGACCTCCTCTGTGACCTCGATAACCTTAGCATGTTGGGAAATTCTTATCTGTGTCACGACTTCCACCGAAGGTGGTTCCTCTCCCTGTTCGGGCGGTGCTCTGCGGTCGGCGTCGCTGGCCTACTAGCCATCACCGATCCATTTTTCTTTTTCCGTTCGTTTTGTATTTAGTTCATGCACACCTGGTTTTCATTTGCTTTAATTCCTGTGTGTATATTTACCTCTGTTTCCCCGCTTAGGTTTGTGCGGGATTATCTTCATGTTGCTTGTGGACGCTTTCCTCAGTTTATTCACGTGTGTTTATTATAGTAAGGAGCGTTGGTTTATTCTCCTTCCGTGCGTAACTGTTAGTTCTCATTGTCTTGGGCGTTTGTTGGGGGGTGATTGTGCCTGTACCGTTTTTTTGGACTTGCCTATTAAAAGAAACGCTACTTTGACATCTCTGCTCTCCTGCGCTTGACTCCTTACCTACCTTCAGAATGAAGCTATAACAATCTGGTCCATTAGCCATTTTCAGGTGTCCTAACCTCTAGCCTCCTGACAACTTGTAGACAGGGAAAGCTTACATCTGCAGTGACTGAGGAAGCATGGTATAGATTAAATCAATCATGCAATGGCAGCATGCATACCAAATGAATATAAAAGATAATCGTTACAAAATGGGGGATCTATTGACGTTGACACCTGTTAGCTGGTCTATTGCGGTATTCACCCTGACTTACACGTGGCTAGTGCAAACACTTTTAAAATATGTTCAGATTTGGGAAGTAGCAGAAAAGATTGGAGTGTAGGAAAAAATGGATAGCGTAAAGAACTATACTGTATCTCCGAGCTACCTCTGCCCAGTCCTCCAAGAGACTTATTGATATGCACCAGGAGACGAGGAAAGGAACTTTGGGCCCACTCAATCATTACCTGAGGATGTTGTCATATGGGTTGAGCAGCTCCTTGCCAACTGTTTGGACCTGCTTTGGGCTTGCTTTGAAGGTGATTTCAAACCGGCGGTTTGAAATCACAAGGGAAGACATGGCTTCACAACGGAAGACATGGCTGAATGAGTAGTGAACCTCCCGTTACCTCACCACCGCAGCCAATGGGCCAAATTAGTTAAATACAGTGCATTCGGAAAGTATTCAGACCCTTTATTCAGGACTTAATTGAAGCACCTTTGGCAGCGATTACAGCCTCTCAAGCTCTGTCAGGTTGGATGGGGAGCGTCTCTGCCCAGCTTTTTTCAGGTCTCTCCAGAGATGTTCGATCGGGTTCAAGTCCGGGCTCTGTCTGGGCCACTCAAGGACATTCAGAGACTTGTCCCAAAGCTACTCCTGCATTGTTTTGGCTGTGTGCTTAGTGTCATTGTCCTATTGGAAGGTGAACCTTCTCCCCAGTTTGAGGTCCTGAGCACTCTGGAGTAGGTTTTCATCAAGCATCTCTCTGTACTTTGCTCCATTCATCTTTCCCTCGATCCTGACTAGTCTCCCAGTCCCTGCCGCTGAAAAACATCCTCACAGCATGATGCTGCCACGCATGATGCTGCCATGCTTCACCGTAGGGATGGTGCCAGGTTTCCTCCAGACATGACACTTGGCATTCAGGTGAAAGAGTTCAATCTTGTTTTTATCAGACCAGAGTCTTTAGGTGCATTTTGGCAAACTCCAAGTAGGCTGTCATGTTCCTTTTCCTGAGGAGTGGCTTCCTTCTGGCCACTACCATAAAGGCCTGATTGGTGGAGTGCTGCAGAGATGATTGTCCTTTGGGTACTCCCATCTCTACAGAGGAACTCTAGAGCTCTGTCAGATTGACCATTGAGGTTCTTGGTCACCTCCCTGACCAAGGCCCTTCTCCCCCAATTGCTCAGTTTGGCCGGGTAGCCAGCTCTAGGAAGAGCTTGGTGGTTCCAAACTTCTTTAATTTAAGAATGTTGGAGGCCACTGTGTTCTTGCGGACCTTCAAAACTGCAGACATTTTTTGGTACCCTTCCCCAGATCTGTGCCTCGAGACAATGATGTCTCAGAGCTCTATGGACAATTCCTTTGATCTCATGGCTTGGTTTTTGCTCTGACATGCACTGTCAACTGTGGGACCTTATATAGAAAGGCGTGTGCCTTTCCAAATCATGTCCAATCAATTTAACACAGGTAAATTGGACGGTGCCAATGCATTAGCCATAACACTCCAATCAAGTATTAGAAACATCTCAAGGTTTATCAATGGAAACATGATGCACCTGAGCTCAATTTCGAGTCTCATAGCAAAGGGTCAGAATTATTTTTATTTATTTAACCTTTATTTAACTAGGCAAGTCACTTAAGAACAAATCTTTTTTACAATGACGACCTACCCCAGCCAAACCTGGACGACGCTGAGCCAATTGTGCGCCGCCCTATGGGACTCCCAATCACAGCTGGATGTGATACAGCCTGGAATAATTATGTAAATAAGGTATTTCTGTTTTTCTAAAAACCTGTTTTCGCTTTTTCATTATGGGGTATCATGTGTAGATTGCTGAGCATTTGTTTATTTATTTAATACATTTTAGAATAAGGATTTAACGTAACAAAATGTGGAAAAAGTCAAGGGGTCTGAATGCTTTCAGAAGGCCCTGTATTCCTGGCACAAGGCTTCTGTCATTGATTTTATTATTCCCTGATAACAAAAAAAATGTTTTTTGGAGGGAGAGTGTGTGTGCATGTGTGTCTGTGTGTGTGTGTGTGTGTGTATTGGGGAGGATGATTCTTTCCTGGCTCGGCCCTAAACATGGCAGTGTGGGGTGGGGGATGGTATATTGGAGCCGCTGCTGCAGCCCCATGGGAGAAGGCTTGCTCTGTCTGAGTGGAGCTGAATAGTGTTGTGCGGAGGCTGTTTGTGACCCTGCGACCTCGTCCACAGACAGGGTTGGGTGGGATTAAATCAGAGTTGGACCGGTGCCAATGCTTTAGCCATAACACTCTGGCCAGAGATAACATACTTTTTAATTACAGGGAGCTACACCTCTGTCCAATCTCTCCACTGAACCTTCTCCAGGGGGGTCACTGCTAAACTTGACATAATACATCATCAAACAGTCCTTAATGTGATTACGCACTGGGCCCGCTGCAAGGAAGTCAAGGCTGAGGGCAGAAGTTGCCAACAATTTTGTCTCTAGCTGGATAGTTTGGGTGTAGAATAGAGAGCTCTTTTTCTCTTGTCAGCGTTCTTCTTGAAAATGAAGCGAGTCAGGAAAGTGCTGTGTTCTCTTACGCAACCTGTCCAGGTTTTATCTGTGTGTGTTTGTGTGTGTGTGTTTGTGCTCATTAAAATTCAAGGTTGTGCAAGGTCCTCTCTTAATCCATTTTAAATCTGCATAATGACTATTTTTCAACTGCTTAACACACTCTCAGTCATGGCAAAACAAGATAGTATGAATAATAACAACTTAAGAAAACAGATATTGGAGCAGACGGATGCCCTTGGGGGAAAGAGTTGATGGAAGATGTGAACGAAGCTAAAGCTATGCTACGTCCTAGCGCTCCAGATGCATTTTCGACGTTACTAGCGCTATCGTTTCAATCCATTGCCATTAATACAAATGTTTTGGAATAAACAAACGCGTTATTTGTTAGCATAAGCTCAGATTAATTATCCCTATTGTGGAGGTGATTTGTTTTTGTCACGCGTTCACTCCTGTGCACTCTGTCTTCCTGTAGCAGCACTACATGGAAAAGTCACCTCGTCTATCAGGTTGCTGGTTGTTCAAGGTAACCTCACAAGTCTGTGTCATATGGTCAGTGCACTAGCCCGGCACTAGCGCTGATGCTCTCTGAGCCATTGCTTTGGAGGCCAAAGGTGTAATGGCAAGTCCATCATCACAGGAAGAAAAATGAGGCAAAGCTCCAATTCAGCAGGTTTGCAGTCTGGCCAAATGGCTTTGATGCTGGAGACTGGAGAGGCTTGTAGTTGGATCTCTTTTGTTTTGCTCTGTGTTTTGTTGTTCTGATCTTCGCAGGATTTTGAACTATCGAAGCCAAGTAAAATAGCATGGGATGTTTGCGCTGTGTTTTGGGTCTGTCTACAATGCGATGAACGTCTGAATAGCATAAAGTGTAATTACTATGCGTAGACAAAGCCAAACAGGAGTAAGTTCAGTTATTAAGGCATTTCCTCCCTTAAATAGCTGGCTCCTCATTGGAATGCATTGGTTGTTACTAAATTCCCATCTCAGTTCGAAAGCCCTCAATACAATTCAACTGAATTTTGATCACATGAATAAAGAGTGTGTCTGACATGCAGACGGATTAACATACAGTCTCAGAGTTTATATTTATGCCATACCTGTGCACCCTTTACTAATGAGGCAATTATTTAGATGGCAGGCCTGATGTTCTATCAGGGTATAGATGCCATGGAGTTGGGAGCCGAGATTAAAATGGTTAGCTAGACTTCAGAGAAATAGCAGACAGGGAGGATTTCACACTACCTAATGAAGAAGACTTTTACATTTCATGGCAAATAATTAATTTGAAAACAAATTGGCCCGCAGCCCTCCAAAAGCCATCTATATGAATGTAAATTATAAAAGCACCAGTCCTCTTCCATGCTGATAAGGCTGGGGATTTGGTTACATTTTCCTTTTTCACATTACCACGATCAATCTTTCTGAATTGTATTATCATACCTGATCAATAAGTCAGATGTGAATCAGTTGTCTATGCCCATATAACCGTTGTTAACAGATAATTATATTAAAAAAAAAACATGTTTGCAGACCTCAAAGCTGAGTGATATCGAAACCTGTCCTAACCGGCCTCACTGATCAATTGCACTCCTTTTCGAACTTGATGGCGGTGATTAGAGGCTGTAGTGTAGCCAATGACAGACAGACAGACAGACAGACAGACAGACAGACAGACAGACAGACAGACAGACAGACAGACAGACAGACAGACAGACAGACAGACAGACAGACAGACAGACAGACAGACAGACAGACAGACAGACAGACAGACAGACAGACAGACAGGAGTCAGCAGGACCACATGGTGCTGGATCGACAGCAATCACAGCTGAATCAAACACCTATGGGATTGAATGACGAAAAGTGTATCTGTATCAACTCGTTTGTCTTTCCCCTTTTTACTTGATGAAACAGTAACAACCTAATCATCAGCATCTTAAGTGCTTGGTGATGACCCCTTTTTTATTGTACACAGATTATTTGCATACTTAGCCGTAGGCCTATGTAGGCAATTGTTTTTGCTTTTTCTGTGCTCTCAAGAAGTAACTCTTCCCCCATTTTGTTATTAAGGGTACTCTGGGTACAAAAAAAATATTAAACCATTTTGTCACTGGAAATCAACTCTCACCATCTCCCACCAATATATTATTACAAAGGCATATGCTTTAGATGTCATCAATAGCCAGTACAGTCAAGTCAAGGTGTTTCATAAAAAGATGGCGCCAAACAAAAGTTCTTAACAATGGCCAAGAATATGATTGAAACCTATTTTTATTTTGATACTTAATTATCTTCGACGGCTGGTCTGGTTTGACTTCACTTTGGAGAAAGTTGCAGAAATCAATTCTAAGAACCTCTGCGTGTTATTATCAAGCGTGTTTCTCCCCACTTAGTTGCTAGGCTACAAGTGGATGAAATACAAGGTGATAATATGCTCTGAGTGCAAATTTTGCCAAAAGTATCGGGAAAAGGTTGTTCAATAGCCCGACTAATCATCACAGGCTCTTCGATTACCTCCGGGGGCACGTTTCCAGCTAAAAATAAATTGGTGGTAGTAAGCTCATTAGTTTTGAGAAATGCAAGGGCTACATTGAAATGACCTAAATAATTGGAACCTCCATATTTATCACTATCCCAGATGTATACTGTGTTCTGTTCCCTGTTCTTAAGACAGGTTATTTTTCATGCAGCCTCTGGTAAATGTTGCATTAATATCCACAGATTAACTACTGGATGAGCTGTTGTATTAGTCTTGTGCATTCTAACCTGTCCTGTGTGGACATAGAGTAATGTGTTGTTTGACCGGTGGGTTGACCCTTTAGTGGCCATTAGAATGTAGACCACATGTCTGGCCTGTGTCTGTCCCTCAGTTACACACAAGGAAGTTTAAAGCAAATACAGAGCGAATGTGATGTGTGAATTCTTATCAGTTTGTGTTTCTGTTGCGCTGAAGTTGTGATGACAAAACACATGCAGAATTTCTGACTCACAGTCTTCCTCATGCACACAAACACAGGCAAACACGGATGGAAACACACACACGCATGCACAGACAGACATGACTGCACACACACATACGCACAGACAAACCCGCACGCACATACACACACACATGCACGCAGGCAGACAAATACACACACATTTGTTTTACTATCCTTGTGGGGACCAAACAATTGATTCCCATTCAAAATCCTATTTTCCCTAACCCTAACCCTAACTCTTAACCTAACCCTTTACCTAACCTTAACCTTAACCCACCCACACACATACACAAATGACTCATTTTCTACAGAGCGTAGACTTCTCTTTTCCTTTCGTTTTTTTTTTTCTCCAACAATGAAAATCGTGAGTGACAAGTTCAAGTACCTGGAAACATTAGCATTGTACTGTCATTTCGATAACTGTCGCGTTTCATTATCATCCGCTCTTGGAGGATCTACCTCATAGAAAAAAAGTCCTCATGTTAACGAACAAGCTCTCTTTTATAACCTAATTGCTTTTGGTTCAATAGCTTAAAACATAATTAAATACAGGACGGGCTTGTAATGGAGGTTAAGGTGGCTTTTTGGCCAAGGTAATGAGGCAGTATGCACACAGTCCAGGCAGGTTTAATGGCATAATAGGAGGCATGAATATAATTGTTCCAGGCCTTCCTTTTATGAATTCACCGGGGAAGATGATGGAGAAGGAGAGATAGGGTTGTCTGAAAAAGATAATTGAATTCAAAACAGGACTAAATTGTTGCTCGGTGTTTCGACCCATTGTGGATGTCATCAGAAATGATATGGACTGTGGTAGCACAAAATGTCATGTATTTGTATGTGCAGATGAGCACGTCCATCATGAGCGTTTTCATTAGTGTGTCAGTTGGTTGAGGGTGGATGGGTGGTTCTCTGTTTGCTGTAGGTCTATGTTTTTTTTCTTCATATCACATCAAAGAGACAGTGTTTATTTAGTTACTTGGCTTAGTACTGATTACCTGCCTAGGGTTCTTCCGACTTAAAAACACAGATCTGTAAATATTGTCCCAAGAAGCATGAGATGCTCACTCATCCTCTGCAAGGACTATATAGGTACGCTTATCAAGTGGGAAAATGTATTTGAGCTATTTTATGTCAATTGTAAAGACAAAACTAATAAAAACTTTCATTTACATTTTTAGCATCGATTAAGCCAGGAACAAGTATAAAAAGCCTTAACCTAATGTGTTGGACTGTTTGGTTAGAAACACAGCACAATGCCTGTCATTTTCTCTTGAATATCTCCGGCCTTACTAACCAAAACACACCTGGCCCTGCAAGGAACACAACACACTGAACAGGACATTTTTGTCCATTGACCTCTGAACCCTGAACGACCAGTGAGGGGATCCAATGACATCATAATGGCCGATACCCCAGAGGAGAGTGAAAATTGAGGGATGGCAAGAAAGAGGGAGAGGGAGGGGGAATAGCACAAGCACAGTGACTTTGGAGGAGATTAGTCGTCTTCACCTTTAAAGACAGCGGAGATAGTCTTTCAGGAGGAGGGAAATGCCCGAGCTCAGCAGTTTGTTTTGTGTGGCTTTAAGAGCTTCCTCTGTCAGGTTCAGGTTGCCTGTCTGTCCCCAGCCTCCGCCCATTGTCTCCACGCCACAAAAGGAAGACCCAGCATGATCGAAGGGACTGGTACTGCACATCTTCACAGCCACACAGTCTTCTTAATTTCCACAACAGGGGATTAGTGGTTTCAAATACTATTTATAGAATAAAAGATGTGGCCCTTACACAGATCTTTCAACTACTTTCAGTGTTTGGTTTATCCTGTCTGAAGTGCCAGATGGGCAGGATTTGCATTTTTGGGATCCATTCTACCAGGCAAGCTCAATCAAACCCAGCTAAAGTATTTAAATGATTTCAAATAGTATTAGTATTTAAATGATTTCAAATAGTATTTAAACCCAAGTCTGCCAGGGATTCGCTGGGACTTAAAGCCTTTCCACGACTCCATATTTGTGGGTGTGGCCCTTTTGCAAAATTAACGTGATCACACTCTCAGCGTTGGCGCACAGGGAACATCAAGGAAGGAAGTTGTTGCTCATCTTCAAAGAGTGGTTTGATTTGTTCTATCCCTGCCGGACCCCCCGCCGTTCTGTTTATTGAATTGTGGGGAAATGCAACTTATGGCGGGGGCGTGCTGGATAAACCGCCCTCTAGCTCGCATCATTCACATCCCCCAATATCATAAAGTGATCTAGAGTGACATGGTACTGGAAAGCTGGAAGCCACTGAGACAGAATACAGATGGTGTGTTCTTTTGTTTTCATAGTTCTAAGATGTTGCTTTTAGAGTTTCTTCGGCGACTCCAGGCACAGATTAAAGCCTTATAACTTGATGATATTTCATTACTCCAACTTGATGCACCGTTTTGTTGTTGTGTTGTGTTTTTGAGCACCTCAATACTTTTTTGATAATGCACTCCAGATGTCTTCACTTCAAAAAGAGGAAGGAAACAAAGTCACAGGGAATAGTTAGTGGGTGTGCCTTGATCTCCGTTGCAAAGATTTGATCAAGAATTTGAACGTAGGTCACATACTAGATCCGGCTCTGAGACTAGTTCCCCTCTCTATGAAGACAAGGGTCATCCAGAGTTCTCTGTGAAGATTACGAGAGAGAGAGAGAGACGCTAGAGACATGGGAGGTTGAGAGTAGCAGCGACGGCTTTATCCACCCCACGTCTCTACTCCATCACAATGACATGATGATCCTCCCTATTGGGCAAAATATATAATGTGATGATGTCGAATCAACGCGGAAAACTGATTGGATTTGCAAAAAGTCATCAACATTTTTAAACCTAAATCCAATGTCATGGTGCCATTTGTTATTGATTTCACATTGAATTCACGTTAGTTGACAACTCAACCAAATGTAAATAATTAAAAAAAAACATTGAACTGACATCTGTGCCCAGTGGGTCGTTCCTAAACGCTCACCACCTCACTGCAATGGATTACTTAACTAGTACATCTCCCTTCTGAAGTGAAATTGAAGCACTTTAATAGGTGATATATAGGCCTAGTATGACGCCGAAAGAAAATGCTGTTACATACAGTCATTGAGTGAACAGTTACTTTAATGATTTTTGCATGACTGCCCAAAAAAACTTGCCTGGTTGTGATAGATTTTGTTTGGCCTCTGAGGTCAGAGAGAAGATGAAGCGTCGTGAAGCATAACCAGGCAGGGAGCTGTAGCAGTGGAAAAGCCTGGACGGTACACATGAAGTCTAGCTCTAAAGTGGAATAGCTGGTCCAGACACAGGCCAAACAACCCCAAGGGCCTTCGCTTTGCAGCCAAATTAAATTAAAAGGACTTCACTCCACTGCAAATGAAAAAAGGAAGCGCTTGAGCGAGTCAAGCCCAGATAGGGGCGATGTCCTGCTGTCCAGAAACTGAGACTGATCCCTTCCCACACTGGCACACACACATGCACACATACACACAAACACACATCCCCTTTCCCCACACACACAGCCTCTCTCCCCACAAACACACGGCCTCTCTCTCTCCCTCTCTCCCTCCCTCTGGTTCTGAACCTGACATTCCTGCTGGCCTGCCTCTTTGAAGTGGGCTATTGGAGCGGGGTCTCGTTACAGGGGCCGAGGCTGGCGAAAGTGGATCCGTCTGGGCTGTGGAAAGCGGCCCTGGCCCTGGGGTTAATCAGGAGCCCCAGCACAGTGCCCACTCTGTCCCCACTGCACAGCTGTAACAAGACTCGCCAGATTTGGAGGTTAAGAAAGACAGCACAGCCACCGCTTTGAAGTTGACTGACAGTGCTGGATTTGGAGTTAAAGAAGAGAGAGCCTTTTCTTCTGCTGGCCTTCGTTCAAAGGAGAGTGTGTTGCTTGGGACAGAGAAGCTGACTAATCTTTTTTTAACCCTCTCCTGCACTCTGTGTTATGATGTCTTAGGACATGTTTAGGTCTTCCCCTTCCTTGTTATTCTCAATGCACCCTACTCCGTTTTTGAAATCTAATCAAGCGACAGAGTGACTCACACTTGCAAGACGATGGCCTTCAAGCCTTGCGTCCCCAGAAATAGTATAATGTGGTTTGCAATGAACTCAGAGATCATAAAAGGAGATAATGTTGTTGTTTTTTTAGTCGCACTTTTACAATCCTGAAGCTGAAAAAAGATTAGAAAACTACTTAAAGTGTCTGTTAGGAATCCCTATATGCACCATAATGGTTTAAATGGCCATTTGGAATATACATTAAACCTTTATTATGATATAATGAAACCATTAGGCTAGTGCACTTAGCGTGGCCATTATGCATGTTCACATTCAAATTGCTTTTATTTTTACTTTATGCTTCAGTGGTGTTATGGCAAGGGAGGCATCTAACACATAATCAGATGACAATAGACCTCGAGATAAAGCATAGCAGCAGACAGCCAATATACCATCCCACCTGAAACATATTAGCTATAAATTAACAATTTCATGCCTTTAGAAATGCTAATTATAAATTCAGGAGTAGATCGCCATAATCATCACTAAGGAAATACCCAAATCAATTCGCAAATCTAATGCAAACGTTTCAAAGCTTCCATCTAACTCCAATGGTTTCTGATTATGTGAACTGGGTCATAGGAAGGCACGCTTATTCATGTCATGATATGATAATGATATCTCAGGAACAATTCCAATTCACATTTATAACATTCCTACTCCTGAGCTAGACATTGCATATACTCTGTGACTTTTAAGAAATAAATATCTGATACTGGCAGCCGTTTCAAGTTATTTCCAAGAACCAAGGCCCGAAACAAAGCCAAGTTGATGTCAGAGTAAAATAATCCATAACGAAAGCCACTACAAACCCTATATGTGTGCTAACTCACTTTTAAAGCAGTTTTGTGTCCTGTTAACATTGTCTGCGTATACTGAGTGAATATATGAGCTAACTGACAAACTCCCTCTGTAGAATCCATTTATCTCCCTTGTAGCATCTGGGCATGGAAACAAGGGTGGACTCTATCCAATATGGCAGCATGACAAAAGTCAACAGTGCAATACAGTACACACCACACAATGACAAGTCATCTCTCTCCATATTAACATAGGTGCAATGATGACCCTAATGCCACGGCAAACACAGACAATGACGAGCCAATGGCATAGCAGGATCAGGCTGTATATTGAATGTTAAAATTGATACATGGTGGTTTCAAACAAGAACATTGCTAGAACGTCGCTAGGTTGATTCAAAGTCTTATTTTTTGTTGTAGGGTAAGAAGAATGACCTTAATGAAATCCATGTCAAAGAGAAAGGAGGTCCTTGAAAGTTGGGCCAGCTGCAGCAGACCAATTTGATAAATGACCCTCAGGTGCCAAGGGTTACATGACCGCCATTTTGTTTTAAGTGCATTACCAGACATGACCCGAGATACACATTAAGTGGTCCAGCATGCTCCCACTCTTTGTTTGTTTTAGTGTAATACATGTGATGCCCATTAAATGAATTCAGTTGCACAGTGTGTTTTGGCTAGGCGTTAAGTATTCAGCAGCCTGTCATTCCTCGAGGACCGGCTTCATTTGTATGTTTTGTTTATCAAGATGTTTGAATATTAACAAGGGCCATTTCTCCGGTCATAACGAAACAGCAATGCGTATCTACACATCTGCATATTTCCATATTACTCTGTAATTCTGCCTTCATTCTGCTCTCCTCTCTTAATTTCCTGCTACACGCGTGCCATGAGAGCACTCATTTGCATATGCATCACAGGTCCTCTGACTGGAATGTCTTCCCTGTCTCTGTTCCGATGTTTGTTTACCGATCATTTGCATCGAGTGTAAACAACATAAGTGTGATGGTCTGTTGTTCTGGTTTTGGTTGATAGTACATGTGTCAGATAATGGGGACTGAAGACTGAGATGATTACCACTCCCAGTGAGCTAGTGCGATTATATTGTCACCGCTGGTAACTTAACAGCTTGATGCTTGCACTCTGAGAGACAGAATGCCCTATCTTTTATGAGAACCCAATCCCTGACAGGTGCATAAACAGGGCAGTTAAGATACACTGAACGAATCCCTGCGGCACCAAACTTTAATATTCATCTTAACCGATAAAGGGAATGACTTCTCGATTTCTTGGAGGAACACTGATGCATCTGGTAGATACCGTGCAGCTTTTGGAAAAGTGAATCAGTTTGGGTTTTTTATTTTTGGCTAAACCTTTGCTGGGAGCAATGAATAATCGTCTACAGTGGTTCTTATCATGCTTGGCAACATTTGTTCTCCAACAAGCCCAAATGTGTCTTACAACACACAGACCTGCGAGGATTGGATGTTCAACAGCTAATTCTGCACAAACATACTCTCCAGCATGCCTACACAAATGTGGAGTTCACGTGTGAATGCAGACACTGTGTCCGGTAGTGTACATCGGTTGTCAACAACCGGTCGATCAACTAGTCAATCTCAAAGGCATTTCTAGTCGATCGCCAAACATTTCTGTAAAAAAAATAAAAATAAATCCTTGCGTTCCTATTTTTTTTATTCGCCACGCGCTGTTGGCGGTAGGTGCACTCGATTCAGCTGCCCTTCACGCCGGGTCGGAGTAGTGTTCTGATTTTAAACCATTTCATGTGTCTGAACGTACAAACTCTGGCCAAAAGAGTACATCAAGTGCACTATAGGCCTAGCACTGGCCATCGGATGGCTCAGATAACTGTGTCTGCAGTAAAGTAGCAGGCGCAAAAAGAAGCTGCAGCAAAGTTGATACAGTGAGATTTCAAAACTTTTCAAATCAAATGAAATCAAATTCTATTGGTCGCAAACACACGGTTAGCAGATGTTAATGCGAGTGTAGCGAAATTCTTGTGCTTCTAGTTCCGACTATGCAGTAAAATCTAACAAGTAATCTGACAAATTCACAACAACTACCTTATACACACAAATGTATAGGGATGAACAAGAATTTGTACATATAAATACAAGGATGAGCGATGGCGTGCTGCATAGGCAAGATGCAGCAGATGGTGTAGAATACAGTATATACATATGAGATGAGTAATGTAGGATATGTAAACATTATTAAAGTGGTGTTATTTAAAGTGACTAGTGACATCTCCATCTGAACATTATTAAAGTGGCGTTAGTCATGGGTGAACAGGGAGTACAGGAGAGGGCTGAGAACACACTCATGTGGGGCTCCAGTGTTGAGGATCAGCTGGGTGGAGATGTTGTTTCCTACCTTCATCACCTGGGGGCGGCCCGTCAGAAAGTCCAGGACCCAGTTGCACAGGGCGGGGTCGAGACCCAGGGTCTCGAGCTTAATGAAGAGTTTGGAGTGTACTATGGTGTTAAATGCTGAGCTGTAGTCAATGAACAGCATTCTTACATAGGTATTTCTCTTGTCCAGATGGGATAGAGCAGTGTGCAGTGTGATGGTGATTGCGTCGTCAGTGGACCTACTGGGGCGGTAAGCAAATTGGAGTGGGTCTAGGGTATCAGGTAAGTTGGAGGTGATATGGTCCTTGACTAGTCTCTCAAAGCACTTCATGATGACAGAAGTGATTGCAACGGGGCAATAGTCATTTAGATCGTTTACCTTAGCTTTCTTGGGAACAGGAACAATGGTGGCCATCTTGAAGCATGTGGGGACAACAGACTGGGATAGGGACTGGTTGAATATGTCCATAAACACACCAGTCAGCTGGTCTGCGCATGCTCTGAGGACGCGGCTAGGGATGCCGTCTGGGCCAGCAGCCTTGCGAGGGTTAACGTGTTTAAATGTTTTACTCACGTTGGCCATGGAGATGGAGAGCCCACAGGCTTTGGTAGAGGGCCGTGTCAGTGGCGCTGTATTGTCCTCAAAGTGGGCAAAGAAGTTGTTTAATTTGTCTGGGAGCAAAACGTCGATGTCTGCGACGGGGCTGGTTTTCTTTTTGTAATCTGTGATTGAATATAGACCCTGCCACATACGTCTCGTGTTTGAGCCTTTGAATTGCGACTCTACTTTGTCTCTATACTGACGCTTTGCATTGCTTGTTTGATTGCCTTGCGGAGGGAATAGCTGCACTGTTTGTATTTGGTCATGTTTCCGGTCGCCTTGTCATTATTAAAAGTGGTGGTTCGTGCTTTCAGTTTTGCACGAATGCTGCCATCAATCCACAGTTTCTGGTTAGGGGAGGTTTTAATGGTCACAGTGGGTACGACATCTCCGATGCACTTGCTAATAAACTCGCTCACCGAGTCAGCGTATACATCAATGTTATTGTCTGAGGCTATCCAGAACATATCCCAGTCCACGTGATTGAAGCAATCTTGAAGCGTGGAATCCGATTGGTCAGACCAGCGTTGTATTGACCAGAGCACAGGCGTTTCCTGTTTTTGTTTCTGTCTATAGGCTGGGAGCATTAAAACCATGACTAATGAGAGACTGTCAACGAATACAGTAAATAGCTACTGTTTCTATGACTGAGTTCATGTTTAAGTTCTCACTCAGCACTGTCAACACTTTTTATTCAACACTTTTATAACCCATAAATGGTGTGTTCTTCCTACTTCCAGTCGTGGTACAAAAAGACACTAAACGTTTTGGTCAGTGTCAGCTGAGGAAAGGGAGAACGAAGGGACTTTGAGAGGCGGACCCTCAGCCTGCTACTCTCTCCATCCGCTGAGACTGACCATCAGATGCAGGAACCATCCACCCAGTAAAATAAAAATAAAAAGCTAATTATTTACATGTATGCTCACTCAGCTATGCCTCACAAGTAATACAACAACTGATCTATTACCGGTGTGATCATTATAGCCTACAGTACCACACATTTTGAAATATAACATTTAAAAATGGTCCAAACAACAATGCATTGGCAGGGCAATTCAAGCAAAGCCAAAATGTGGTGATAATGTATTGGGCCTATTGTTTACTGCACAAACCTCATTTCTACAGTACTTATTTTAAGAGGTTAATGTTGCATAGGCGTTTTTAAGTCATGTAGATCTCGGCTTGCATTTTGACTCAGAAAGTGCTCTTGACTCAGAAAAGGTTGGTGACCACTGATGTACAGTTATATTTCTACAGTGCTACACTTGGAGCTATTTACCTTAAATAACTTTGGATTACCCTATGTTGAAATTGAGTCCGTCAGAAGAACTGACAATAACATTGAATCCCCACACTCAGTATGTGTAGAAAACACCTGCCGTTTCTGCTTTACATTCCACATCCACATTGAACAATATCATCCCCACTGGGCACAGAGTGGCTAAATCAATGTTGTTTTAACATGATTTGTCAATGTATTGTGACATGGAATCTACCTGGAAAATACATGAAAGTCATGAACTCTTGTTTTGAGGGCGAAATTTCCACCACAGGATTATGTCATCATTTATCACATTTTCAACATATACAAACCTCGCATAAAATACGTTGAATTTGTACCTTTGAAACAATGTCATCTTCAATGTTATATCCACTATCACAAAAAAAGTATAGGATGGGCAACACCTCCTACTGGAGAGTTGATCGATTTACAACTGTCCATTTGTTCTCCCATGAAGGGTTTTAACCAAGCCCTGCTTAGCTTTGATATTTGTCACTAACTACCAGTGTTGGGGAACATTCATTTAAAAAGTAACTCATTCCCATTAAAAGTAATTCCCATTAAAAGTAATTTGTTACATTACAACGTTCCTTACTGTGAAAGGTAACTCGTTACTTTACTTTCGCATTACCAAAAACAAAAAACCTGAAGATGCCTTGCGCATGTTGGTCATTATGCCCAGTAGGTGGTGGACACTACCTTGACTCTGACTTGTCTGATAGGCCTGGCTTCTACCGTAAAAAAATAAATATTGTATAGCCTACTGTCCGTAATCTATAACTCTGGGCTATACCAACTCAAGTAATAATGACAGACACAATATCTCCTTTACAAATCTTTAATAAGGAAATCATTTTCTTGAATTATTTACACATAATTAAATACATATGAAACTAACTGGGCACAGTAAAAGGAGAGCTCAACTACAAAGACAGCTGGCTACCATTCTGTTTTACATACAGATACGTACTGGGCAGAGAGACATGAAAACAAACAAGTTAACACGAGCATAGCTGGGAATGAATAAATGTATGCGGATAAAAATGAAATAATGATATATTGTACGACCGAGGTGGAAGGGTTAGAAATACTGATAGCTGCTAACCTAGTTTTGTTCTGTAAGTGACACTTTGTGCTCTTTTCAAGAGATGGGTCCCAATCTCTTAAGGGGCCTAGGATCCATGTGTGCGGAGGTGGTCTGCCAGTCACAGGGACGACAACCCTGCTTGGGATGGGGGGAGGTTTTTGTGAGAGGGAAATTGGAGGACAACTGGATGTCTACTTAGAGCCAGTTGGAGCTACAGAATGTTTAGCAGAACATCTATCATGGTACAGCTACATGGATAACTGACAGGTATTGATTCTGGTTGCACTCATAGGCAGTGGCGACCTGTCATTTAGTGCAGGTGGGGCAGACCCACCTGTTAAGAAAGAATTCATAATAATAATTTACTTAATAAAGCCGCATACAAACATGGTCTGTTTTTTGCTTTCTTGAGAAAGGCAGGTCCAAAATGCACGTGTGTCGGCCTAGCTCAGTGCTTTCCGTGGTGGTGGGGCAGTCAGCGAAAAATCCGGACCGTAGGTGTTGGTAATTTTCTCCAGTTGCGACGTGATTGACTCAGTGTTCTGTCAATCATGGGGACACCACGTCGCCACAAAAAAAAGGGAGAGCTCAAAAATTCAAGACCCTTAGGTGCTGTCATAGAGTTACATAAAAAGTGCCCATCCAAGAAGGCTCAAGGTCATTGGCCACAAATAAAATTATGTAAAATCACGTTATATCTACAGTGGCTTTGATTGGACTGATCATGTCAACATCATACTTTCAAATCTTAGTTAGCAAGCTAGGAGTCATCATCATGAATCAAGTCAACAATATACTGGCAAATCCTTTTCAATCCTTGTCAAATGAAAAGAAATTATGAAGAGAAATTATAGATAAAACATATTGGTGCTCATCGGCCATTGGGCATAAAAATTACACAACAAGTTGGAAATTCCTTTTACTTAAGTATTCAGACCCTTTACTCAGTACTTTGTTGAAGGACCTTTGGTAGTGATTACATTCTTGAATCTTCTTGGGTATGACGCTACAAGCTTGGCACACCTGTATTTGGGGAGTTTCTCCCATTATTTTCTGCAGATCCTCTCAAGCTCTGTCAGGTTGAATGGGGAGCGTCGCTGCACAGCTTTTTTCAGGTCTCTCCAGAGATGTTCGAGTCTGGGTTCTGGCTGGGTCATTCAAGGGCATTCAGAGACTTTTCCCGAAGCCACTCGTTTTCTTGGCTCTGTGCTTAGGGTTGTTGTCCTGTTGGAAGGTGAACCTTTGCCCCAGCCTGAGATCTTGAGCGCTCTGGAGCAGGTTTTCATCAAGGATCTCTCTGTACATTGCTCCATTCATCTTTTCCTAAATCCTGACTCGTTTCCCAGTCCCTGCCGCTGAATAACATCACCACAGCATGATGCTGCCACCACCATGCTTCACCTTAGGGATGGTGCCAGGTGTCCTCCAGACGTGACACTTTGCATTCAGGCCAAAGAGTTCAATCTTGGTTTCAGCAGACCAGAGAATCTTGTTTCTCATAATCTGAGAGTCCTTTATGTTCCTTTTGGCAAACTCCAAGCAGGCTGTCATGTGCCTTTTACTGAGGAGTTGCTTCTGTCTGGCCACTTTACCATAAAGGCCTGATTGGTGGAATGCTGCAGAGATTGTTGTCTTTCTGGAAGGTTCTCCCATCTCCACAGAGGAACTCTGGAGCTCTGTCAGAGTGACCATCGGGATCTTGGTCACCTCCCTGTTCACGGCCCTTCTACCCCAATTGCTCAGTTTGGCCAGGTGGCCAGCTCTACAAAGTTTCTTGGTGGTTCCAAACTTCTTCCATTTAAGAATGATGGAGGCCACTGTGTTCTTGGGGACCTTCAATGCTGCAGAAATGTTTTGGTACCCTTCCACAGATCTGTGCCTTAACACAATCCTGTCTCAGAGCTCAATGAACAATTCCTTCGACCTCATGGCTTGGTTTTTGCTCTGACATGCACTGTCAACTGTGGGACCTTATATATCAAAGGGTCTGAATACTTATGTAAATAAGGTTTGTTTTTTGTTTTTATAAACGTGCAAACATTTCTAAAAGCCTGTTTTCACTTTGTTATTATTGAGTGTTGTGTGTAGATTGATGAGGAAAGCAAATTATTTAATTAATTTAAGAATAAGGCTGTAACATAACAAAATGTGGAAAAAGGGAAAGGTGTCTGAATATTCCGAATGCACTGTAGATCCTCAAGGCAGATGGATTGCATTGAAAATATTATTTTCTTCTTTGAAAATATGAATAATAATCGAATTAGTCTCCAAGATAAAAATAACTATATTATAATGGTAGGGGACTACAACACAGTTTTAAGTATGTCAATAGACTGTAAAGGCAATCATAATACCAACTATCATGGCTTAAAAAACAGATCTCGTTAGATATACTTGGAGGAGGCTTCATCAAGCTAGTCAGACTGCTTATTTTCTGCTTTTCTATGGTGCCAAACGTGAAAAAATAATTAATTGAGGATCAAACTTGATCAGATCATCAACTTATATCCCCTCCATATAACTATGACAGACTTTCCACGAGGATGGGAATATTGGACATTTAACCAGGGTTTATTGACTGATGCCTCTTTGTTACCAAAAACGAAGGAATTCATAACAAAGATTTTCTTGCACATTACAGGTTCAGTGGGCCCACATAATATATGGGATGCCTTTACATGTGCCCTTAGAGGCCTTTCAATAACATTTTCACTAAAACGCCATCGGATCAACGGAGAAAAGGCTTACAACAGAAATAGAAAATCTAACATAACATATCAATGGGGTTGATAAATGTACACAGAATAATTTAGGCTCAAAACAAAAGGAGATTATTCAGGAAAGATCGGGTTTCATTTATGAAAAAAACTGAGCAAATATGATGGAGAATGTCAACATTTTTTGTTTTTCATTACAATAAAAGGAAATGTTATTGGTCACATACACATATTTAGCAATGTTATTGTGGGTGTAACGAAGTGCTTGTGTTCCTAGCTCCAAAAGTGCAGTATTATTAGTATTAGTGTTGGTATTAGTATCAGTAATATCTTAAACTTCAATATAGAATCGCAGCCAAAAATAACCTACTATTTTTGGGGAAATCCTTGTCTCACCAAAGGAGATTTTGAATGAGCAAGTCAAATATTTTAAACAAACGTTCTCTTGTCAAGTTCCTCCAACTTGACGATCAGTTTTGTGATACTCTTTTCCCCCAAAGAAATTTTAAACAACCTGCGACACAAAAAAAATAATGGAAGGCCTAATTACACAGGACTAGTAGTTCATAATATCCTGGGATAGGGGGCAGTATTTTCAGGTCTGGATGAAAAGCGTGCCCAAAGTAAACTGCCTGCTCCTCAGGCCCAGAAGCTTGGATATGCATATAATTGGTAGATGTGGATAGAAAACACTCTTTCTAAAACTGTTAAAATAATGTATGTGAGTATAACAGGACTTATTTGGCAGGCGAAACCCCGAGGACAAACCATCCAGGAAAAAAAAAATGGAGTTCACTGTGTTTTCTATTGGGTTTCTATGGGAAACTAGATTTATGAGGCACCTGGTTGCAGTTCCTATGGCTTCCACTAGATGTCAACAGTCTTTAGAAATTGGTTGATGTTTTTCCTTTGAGAAATGAAGAAGTACGGCTATTCAGAATGAGTGTCAAGCCAAGTGGACTCTTTTGTTGTTTGGGGCGTGCGACCTCAAGCTCGCTCCACTTTGATTTTATCCGCTATTGAACACAGTATATTCCGTCTTAAATTTTATCGATTATTTACGTTTTAGGATACCTAAAGTTGGATTAGGAAAGTTGTTTGAAATGTTTGGACCAAGTTTACAGGTAACTTATTAGATCATTTGTAGTCATGTTGGGCGAGTTGGAACCGGTGTTTTTCTGAATCAAACGCGCCAAATAAATGGACATTTTGGGCATATAAAAAAGGAGTTTATCGAACAAAAGGACCATTTGTGATGTTTCTGGGACATAGTGGAGTGCCAACAGAAGAAGATCTTCAAAGGTAAGGCATGAAATATATCGTTATTTCTGACTTTCGTGTCGCACCCGCTTGGTTGAAATATGATTTTCATGTGTTTGTATGATGGGGTGCTGTCCTCAGATAATCGCATGGTTTTCTTTCGCCGTAAAGCCTTTTTGAAATCTGACTCGGTGGCTGGATTAACAAGAAGTTAAGCTTTATTTTGGTGTATTGCACTTGTGATTTTATGAAGTTAAATATTTCTTGCGGAACGTCTAGCCGTAACAGGGTAACTATAGTTGCCAATGAATTCCTTTTAATCAGGGAAAACCCCTGGCCTTGATGGTAGTCCAATAGAAAAATATCACATTTTTTATGAACTACTGAAAGATCCATTACTATCATGTTTTAATTAATTGTATATTAATGGCAAACAGGCTGACACACAAAAAGATGGACTGATCTCTCTCCTACTGAAACAGGATCAAGGGGGTCAATACAAACACCCAGTCTCTTAAAACAAATTGGAAGCCCCTCATCGATTCAATACTGCAATGCAAAAATATTGGCAATATGTATTTCTCATATAATTGCTAAGGTCCAACCAGACATAATTAATCACGATCAGACAGGATTCTTAAAAGGAAGATATGTTGAAGACAACATTCGGCAACTACTATAAATAATTGACTAATAACAACTATGAGAATAAATAATAACTATGAGAATGCAGGGAAACCCGGTATAATCTTTATAGCAGATTTGGATAAACCTTCGATACAATGCGTCTAGAATATGTTTGTTGTGCCTGGATTTTTTTTTTTTGAGAATCGCTCATAAAATGGGTAAAATTCATGTTCAACAATGCTTTCTTTAAAATAATAAAAATTGTTATTTCTCTGAGAACTTTCATTTGTCAAAAGGTGTAAAACAGGGTTGCGCTCTGTCACCATATGTATTTATTACGGCCATTGAACTGTTGGCTATATAAATCTGATCTAATGATAACATTAAGGGGCATAAAACATATGGATTAGAGACAAAAGTATCAATCTGCGCCAATGGTTCAAGTCTTATGTCCTCAATCTTCAACCTTGTAGGGCCTGATTGAGGACCTGGATAATTTCTCCAGTTTCTCTGGACTAAAACCTAACTAAATCAAGTGTGTACTATTTTATGATTTGGGTCTCTAAAATATACAATTGCCATGTTGTCTCCCAATTTAAATGGGTAGATGGGGAAGTTGATGTGCTTGGTGTACATATCCCGGAAAAGTTGAGCGATCTTTCAACTATTAACTTTGACAGAACAAAAATAAATAGGATCTTGAAACTGTGGAAAGCAAAACACCTGTCCATCTACAGGAAAATTACCCTGATTAATTATCTATTGATATCACAGTTACATATTTATTAATGAATCTACTGACTACTACTGAAAAGATACAATTTTATTTGGGATGGGAAACCAGATAAAGTTAAACGGGTATATTTATATAACAAACATGCATTTGGAGGGTTAAATCTATGCAATATTAAGTTATTAAACCTCTCTATTAAAACTTCCATTATTCCAGCTGGCTACTAAGAGAGGCCCATCCAATGTTTGAGTGGGCTCTTTGCCATTTTGCAGATTAAAACACACATTTTTGGTGGATTGACAATGGATCCTTGTTTAAACGAAGCCATACAGAGTTGGCTACAATTTCAATTTCATCCTCCAGAAAAGGCAGATATTTATTCATAAATATTTATGAAGGACATTGTAAACAAGGACAGTAAAATGATGTCACACAAGCAACTAGTGCTGAGCGATTATTTTTCGTTTTTTAAACAAACTAATTGACTGACGTCGGTTCAATTGTTTGAATTCCATTTAGTTCGGGTTTCTTCTGTGAGCTCATTACACAGTTTCTCTAGAGATAAATCAGATCAAGCCTGAACAGTGCGATGTAGTAGGGAGTTGTAGTTTCCAACAGGCCAATATCAAATCAAATCAAATCAAATTTATTTATATAGCCCTTCGTATATCAGCTGAAATCTCAAAGTGCTGTACAGAAACCCAGCCTAAAACCCCAAACAGCAAGCAATGCATGTGAAAGAAGCACGGTGGCTAGGAAAAACTACCTTGGAAAAACTCCCTAGAAAGGCCAAAAACCTAGGAAGAAACCTAGAGAGGAACCAGGCTATGAGGGGTGGCCAGTCCTCTTCTGGCTGTGCCGGGTGGATATTATAACAGAACATGGTCAAGATGTTAAAATGTTCATAAATGACCAGCATGGTCAAATAATAATAATCATAGTAGTTGTCGAGGGTGCAACAAGCACGTCCGGTGAACAGGTCAGGGTTCCGTAGCCGCAGGCAGAACAGTTGAAACTGGAGCAGCAGCATGGCCAGGTGGACTGGGGACAGCAAGGAGTCATCATGCCAGGTAGTCCCGAGGCATGGTCCTAGGGCTCAGGTCCTCCGAGAGAAAGAAAGAAAGAGAGAAAGAGAGAATTAGAGAGAGCATATTTAAATTCACACAGGACACCGGATAAGACAAGAGAATACTCCAGATGTAACAGACTGACCCTAGCCCCCCGACACATAAACTACTGCAGCATAAATACTGGAGGCTGAGACAGGAGGGATCAGAAGACATTGTGGCCCCATCCAATGATACCCCCGGACAGGGCCAAACAGGCAGGATATAACCCCACCCACTTTGCCAAAGCACAGCCCCCACACCACTAGAGGGATGTCTACAACCACCAACTTACCGTCCGAAGACAAGGCCGAGTATAGCCCACAAAATCTCCGCCATGGCACAACCCAAGGGGGGGGGGGCGCCAACCCAGACAGGAATACTTAACATAGCGCAGAAAACATGGTAATTAAATACAATGACCATAATCTGTTGCATGCCCACCTACTTGTCCAGGTCTGAGTGGAGCAGACACTGGAGACGGAGATAAGAGGGATGATCGAGCGGGATAGATAGAAGTTGCTTCGCAAGGTATCTCTACCTGAAAATCCATGATCTAAGTGATTGAAGTTGGTATTCAGCAGTCATAAAAGTATGCCCTATTTTCTTTGAAGAACTACTGAAATTGGTATTTTCTCAGAAAGCAGCTCTCTAGAGATGACCATGACTTGGAATGAAATAATAGTAATCAAATAAAACAACTGAAATATTTTTATTAAAGTAAAGTAATGTGAATAAATGATGGTTAATAAGTTATAAGCAGTAATGGGCAGTCACTACCATCATGGGTCTTTTATTAATTGTTTTATTCTGTGTTGTTACAGCATTCAACCCACGTAATGCATAGTGTATTTAATATACAAAAAATGAAAACTGTGATTATTTTTAATAATCAAATTAAAACCAAACTGACCTCTAAATGGCTCTAATCGCTCGCCATTACAAGCAATTAACAACAGTGTATGGAGGTGTATGCTCTGCCACAAAATTGGAAGGGGCAATTACTTAAAGAAGAAATGGAAGAATTAGTCTGTCTGCCACCCATTAAAAACCCTAAATGGCTTAAAATTATATTATAAATGGAATATGAATGTAGCAGTTTCACTTAAAGTCAAATGGTTTGACAGCAATACTGCATAAAATTCAAGTCAGTTGGGAACAGGTCTTTGATGTTACAATACCTCGGGCCTATGAGCTGATACAGTGCCTTGCAAAAGTATTCATACACCTTGGATTTCTTCCCATTTTATTGTGTTATAAAGTGAGACTAAAATTAATTTCATGGTAATTTGCTGTCAACATTCTACACAAAATACTCTGTAATGTGGAAGAATTGTTTAAGACAAATCATTAAAGATTCGTAAAAATTAAATAACTAAAATATAGTCATTGCATAAGTATTCAGCTCCCTGAGTCAATGTTAGAAACATCTTTGGCAGAGATTACAGCTGTGAGTCTTCTTGGGTAAGTATCTAAGAGCTTTAGACACCTGGATTGTGCAATATTAGCCCATTATTATTTTCTGAATTCTTCAAGCTCTGTCAAGATGTTGGGGATTATGGATAGACAGCAGATTTAAGTCAAAACTGTAACTTGGCCACTCACAAACATTCAGTCTTCTTGGTAAGCAACTCCAGGGTAGATTTGGCCTCGTGTTGTAGGTTATTGTCCTGTGAATTCCTCTCCCAGTGTCTGGTGTAAAGCAGACTGAGCAGGTTTTCCTCTAGGACTTTGCCTGTGCTTAGCTCTATCCCATTTTTTTCATCCTGAAAGACTCCCCAGTATTTGTCAATGTCAAGCATACCCATACCATGATGCAGCCACCATTATGCTTTAAAATAAGGAGGCAGTTACTCAGTGATGTCTTGTGTTGGATTTGCCCCAAACATAAGGCTTTGCATTTATGCAAAAAAGTATATTCTTTTGCTGTGTTTTTTCCCCGAATATTACTTTAGTGCCTTGTTGCATACAATATGCATGTTTTGGAATATTTGTATTCTGTATATTTGTATTATTCTTCTCACTCTGTCATTTAGGTCATTATTGTGGAGTCACCACAATGCTGTTGATCCATCCTCAGTTTTCTCACATCACAGCCATTGAACTCTGTAATTGTTTTAAAATCACCAATGGCCTCATGGTAACATCCCTGAGCAGTTTCATTCCTGTCCTGGAGATCAGTTCAGAAGGATGACTGAATCGTTAATGTGTCTGGGTGGTTTAATACATAATCCACAGCATAGTTAATAATCTGACCATGCTTAAAGATATATTCAACGTCTGATTTGTTATTTTTACCCATCTACCAATCACTGCCCTTCTTTATGAGGCTTTTGAAAAGCTCCCTGGTTGTTGTAGTTGAATCTGTGCTTGAAATTCAATACCTGACTAAGGGACCTCACAGATGTTGTATGGGGGACAGAGGAAGGGGTAGTCATTAAAACATCTTGTCAACCCCTATTATTTTACACAGAGTTAGTCCATATAACTTATTATGTGATTAGTTATGCCACATTTTACTCCTGAAGTCATTTAGGCTTGACTAAACAAATGAACTGTATGCTTGTGCAACGACTATATTTTAGTTATCTAATTTTTATTAACAAAAATAAATACAATTTGACAGAGTATTTTGAGTAGATTGTTGACAGAAAATTCCAGTTTTAATCCCACTTTGTAACCCAATAAAATGTGAAGAAATACAAGGGGTACGAATAGTTTTGCAAAGCACTGTATATAAAACAACAATTGACACATCAATCCATTTCAATTTAAGCTATGATATAAAATATTTGCTACAGAAATAAGGTCAATATATGGGGCATTGAACAGTCAGCCTTGTGCAAACTCTGCCACGAGGAAACAGAATCCTTAGACCATATTTTCTGGTACTGTTTTGGAGTCAGGTCAAGGAATGGTTTTCATGTCTTAATATCAGGGTTCAGATGGACCTACGAACTGTACTGTTAGGGGATCTGAAAACCACGATAAGTCAATGGGAAACATCATTAAAGTACAGTACATTTGAAAAGTATTCAGAGCCCTTGACTTTTTCCACATTTTGTTACGTTACAGCCTTATTCTAAAATTGATTTAAAAAATATTATTCTCAGCAATCAACACACAATACCCCATAATGACAAAGCGAAAACAGGTTTTTAGAGCTGTTTGCTAACTTATTAAACCTTAAAACAGAAATACCTTATTAACAAAAGTATTCAGACCCTTTGCTATGAGACTCGAAATTGAGCTCAGATTCATCCTGTTCCATTGATCATCCTTGAGATGTTTTTACAACTTGATTGGAGTCCACTTGTGGTAAATTCAATTGATTGGACATGATTTGGAAAGACACACACCTGTCTATATAAAGTCCCACAGTTGACAGTGCATGACAGAGCAAAAACCAAACCCTTAGGCTAAAGGAATTGTCCGTAGAGCTCAGAGACAGCATTGTGTCGAGGCACAGATCTGGGGAAGGGTACCATAAAATGTCTGCAGCATTGAAGGTCCCCAAGAACACAGTGGCCTGCATCATTCTTAAATGGAAGAAGTTTGGAACCACCAAGACTCTTCCTAGAGCTGGCCGCCCGGCAAAACTGAGCAATCGGGGGAGGAGGGCATTGGTCAGGGAGGTGACCAAGAACCCGATGGTCCCTCTGACAGAGCTCTAGAGTTCCTCGGTAAAGATGGGGGAACCTTCCAGAAGGACAACCATCTCTTGAGCACTCCACCAATCAAGCGTTTATGGAAGAGCGTCCAGACGGAATCCACTCCTCAGTAAAAGGCACATGGCAGCCTGCTTGGAGTTTGCCAAAAGTCACCTAAAGTCTCTCAGACCATAAGAAACAAGATTCCCTGGTCTGATGGCCTGAATGCCAAGCGTAACATCTGGAGGAAACCTACCATTCCTACGGTGAAGCATGGTGGCGGCAGCATCATGCTGTGGGGATGTTTTTCAGCGGTAGGGACTGGGAGACTAGTGAGGATCTAGGGAAAGATGAACAGAACAAAGCACAGAGAAATCCTTGATGAAAACCTGCTCCAGAGCGCTCAGGACGTCAGACTGGGGCAAAGATTCACCTTCCAACAGGACAACGACCCTAAGCACACAGCCAAGACAACGAGTCTCTGAATGTCCTTAAGTGGCTCAGCCAGAGCCCGGACTTGAACCCCGATCGAACATCTCTGGAGAGACCTGACAATAGCTGTGCAGCGACATTTCCCATCCAACCTGACAGAGCTTGAGAGAATCTACAGAGAACACTGGGAGAATCTCCCCAAATACAGGTGTGCCCAGCTTGTAGCGTCATACCCAAGAAGACTTGATGCTGTAATCGCTGCCAAAGGTGCTTCAACAAAGTACTGAGTAAAGGGTCTGAATACTTATGTAACTTTTTTTTAATAATTTAGCAAGATTTTTTTTAAACTGTTTTTGCTTCATTTTTATTTATTTTCATTTTTATTTCACCTTTATTTAACCAGGTAAGCTAGTTGAGAACAAGTTCTCATTTACAACTGCGACCTGGCTAAGATAAAACAAAGGAGTGCGACAATAACAACAACACAGTAATAAACAAGCATACAGTCAATACCACAGTAGAAAAAAAGAAAGTGTATATACAGTGTGTGCAAATGGCATGAGGAGGTAGGCAATAAATAGGCCATAGTAGCGAGGTAATTACAATTTAGCAGATTAACACTGGAGTGATAAATGTGCAAGTAGAGATACTTGTGTGCAAAAGAGCAGAAAAGTAAATAAAAACAATATGGGGATGAGGTAGATGGGGTAATGGGGTAATGGGGTAATGCGTGTAGATTGATGAGGAAAAAAATAAATAATGAGATTAGAAAGAAACCAAACATTTACATTTATAGAACCCGTGTTGAATTCACGTCTCCATCTAAACCGAAAAATCTAAATTAAAGAATGAATGCTGCTGAATTAAATCAAACTTTAAATGCACTTGAAATAAAGTTTGGTTTGATTCAGACCTATGCTTTAACTTAGATTGTTGGTTGAGATGGAGATGTGAATCCAACATATAAATTATACATTTGTAGACATACTGGAATTAAAACCAGATTCAGTGGCAAAAAATATAAATCTCTTTCAAATGTTGATATTTTGTTGCATTGTCAAACACAATTCAATTTTACTTTTATAATAAAGCAAATAGCCTAAAGTTAAGGCTATCTTACAAACTAATGTAACAATATTTATTCAACCCTAAAATGACTAACACATCCATGGCCTGGTGACTGTAACTATACATGTCTTCTTAAGTAATCATAGAAAGTATGCATGGTCAAGATAGTATGCAAAGGTCACAGGTCTGTCGACGTCTTCACAATATTGCTACACTTCTAGTAAAAAGGGTTCCAAAATGGTTCCATGTGTAGATCCCTCTGTGGAAAGGGTTCTACATGGAACCTCTACATGGAACCCAAAAGGGGTCTACCTCAAACCAAAAGGGTTCTACGTGGAACCAAAAGGGTTCTTCAAAGGGTTCTCCTATGGGGACAGCCAAATAACCCTTTTAGGTTCTACATGGCACCTTTTTTCTAAGAGTGTATAATAATCTGCCCAGAATCTTGAACAGCATTGATCACTTGCACTATGTACTTTTAATGTAATCTCAACTACAATCCAGGTCATTAAATTGTGCTATTAGAGGAAGCACAGTGATAACACATTAAGGGTGCAATATGCAGAATTCGCTCTGCCGATTTCTGGTTGCTAAAATCAGAATAATTTGCCTAATTTCAGTTATGTGACAAAACAAGCTATGTATGTGTAGAAAATCATTGTACCATCTAAATCGCTGTGAAATGTAACGATGTGCGCTGAGAGTCGGGAAGCAAGATCAGGGAGTGTGTTTTAATAAAATAAACAGAACATAATACAAAACAAGAACCTTGAAGAACGCACATACATGAAACAGAAACAATGACACCCGGGGAAGGAACCAAAGGGAGTGACATATATAGGGCAGATAAACAAGGAAGTGATGGAGTCCAGGTGAGTCAGATAACGTGCAGGTGCGCGTAACAATGGTGACAGGTGTGCGCCATAACGAGCAGCCTGGTGACAGAAATATATTTTCCATTAGCAACAATATAGTATTTTCAGCTGTTTGAAGCTGGTGTACAAAAACCGAAAGTAAGACACAAAAACAAAACCTAGGAACGGAAGGTATAGAAATAGAGCACATAAAACAGATCTATTGCTTCTTACTATTGCTTTCAATGAGAATGACAAATCTATAACTAATATTTATATGTGAATTTGGTCGTCTTGTCCAAAAATGTATATATTGCTACTTTAAGTTGTTGTATAAATACAAAATATATTACTTTGTATACCCTTTTGAACTTTGTTGAGCTTTTAAATGGTTGAAAGCGCTGTGATAAGAAATTAACCAAAAATCAGATATTGTTTTTCCATTGGAATTTGGTTGTGATTTTAGATGGTTGAACACATTGGGAATTCAACCAACGTCTGACTGTCTTTTTTGAGAAGGTGAATAAAGGTTAAAATCTCATTGATTAACGTCTCAACCAAATATTACCCAGATTTCCATGTTGAAATGATGTGGTGGGCCCAGTGGGATGGGTCAGTATGATCAACCTAGCTGCCTGACCAACCTGGGCCTATAGGCCATGGGTGCCCATGATCCTAACACGGGGCGTCTCCTGGTAAAGAGTAGCGCACATTTCTGTGGACACGGCACTGTGTCTGCTCCTCCGGATCTGGGGGCCCATTCCATTTCATGGTGCATCGCCCCTGCGTGTGATTATGCCGCACTTTCAGGTGCAGAGGATGAAAAGGGTTGTGATTACTGATGTCCCTGTCAGGGGTGTGCGCCTCTCCACTTCTCCTTTGTGGAGACTGTCACCCTGCTGATGGTGAATTACCCTTTCCAATGTGAGGAAAGGAAAACCCTGCACGATCCAGACAGGCAATGAAATTACTGGCTGGATGTTACTAAGATGCCGCGCTCCTGGCATCATTTACATTGGTTGAATGGGAATCAGATGGTTTAGCACCTCGACAGTGGTGGTTAATAGCAGCAGCGGTAGCATCATCCCACTCCCACACACTGCTGAACACAGATGTCATGTGCTTGCGGGACTGGGAAATAGAGATAATACCATGTAGGAAGGTGTTGCTTGCTGTCACACAAATGAAGGAGATGCACATAGCATAATTGGCTTGGACCCTGCCATTCTTTGCCAGGATCAAATGGATGCATTTGGATATGAGTGCACGTGGAGGTGTGTGCGTGTGTGTGGGGGGTCTAGATGAGTGGACGTTTGTCTGCTTGTCCGCACGCATGGACATGGGCTCAGAAAACCCGTGGGTAACGTGACTCCTTAGGCGTGTGATCATCTTTTTGGTATAGATCATTGTTTTTGAGTGAATCTCCATGTGCTGTATTTGAAGGGACGCTGTTGTTATGGATATGTGACTTACGTCTCTGCTCTCTACCCAGCATTGATGTTGTTTGATATGTGTGACCTGTAATATCTTTCCTGCTAAAATAAAGACAAAAAACATTTCTGCACATAGAAATGTCAAATCATTATATTTGTGTTGCTCCTGTCCAAAAAAAGAGCAAGCGTTCAAAAAAAGGTGACAACATTCCTTTTTGGAGCTGGGTTTTTCATGGTGTGTCGGAATTGAATGAGGATGAATGACAGTCAAGCTGAATATGCATAGCAGAGAGAGGCAACTGATTTGCTTTGGATTTGATTTGTAATTCATTAGTCATTAGAAAGTTTCACAGGCAGCTGTGACTGCATAATGAAATATTTTCAGTAGTTTGGGGCAATTTCACACATTTTACTTGTAAGGCTTGGCTAGCAAATCTCATAGGTCCACAAAGAAAATATGCAGACGTCTCGATGATGTCTCTGCAATTATTCAAAACCTCTGGGTGGAAAGTATCTTGGCATTGTGAGGCACAGACAGGTGTGCTAGAATACTGTGGTGTTATCATCATTAGTAGTTAATTTTGGTGCTACTGTGTACCAATACACATCACAGGACATTATGAAGTAGTGTTACAGTAGGTCATAACATCAATCTCTAAGCTCTGTAAAGTGACCCACGCTTCCATTGCCGAATCAAAGAATGCTATGTACAAATTATAATAACATAAAAGAGGGAGCGAGAGTGAGACAGAGAGACCGTGAAAGTGGCACTGCACGTCTGTGTGTGTATTTGTGAGTGTCTGTGTGTGCAATGTATTTGTGTGTTTACTGCAGGGCTCTCCAACCCTGTTCGTGGAGAGCTACCCTCCTGTAGGTTTTACAATCCAACCCCAGTTGTAACTAACCTGATTCAGTTTAATAACCAGCTAATTGTGCGCTAGATTACGGTTGGAGCGAAAACCTACAGGATGTTAAGCCCTCCAGGAACAGGGTTGAAGGGCCCTGGTGTACTGTATGTCTTCGCAGGGCGTCTTGGAGCGTGGAGATTCACCTCTGGGTGTACAGGTCTATAAAAGACCATAGACGCTGGCTCAGTACACTGGAATCCTTTAGAGCATAAGGGACATCTGATTCTCCCACTGCCTGAGCCACTGAACTAAATGCTCCATCAATTATTCATACGTATATCACTTTATTGCATTGCAAGGCTTTCACTCAAAGTTTCCAGCACACCGTTTACAGTACATAACCCCCAGACATTACTGTCGAACTTTAGAGAGATCTCTCTCTCTCTCTCTCTCTCTCTCGTCGGCTGAGTTGATGAATAGGGTCTTGGATAACATTACACTGTATCGAATGGGGACTATAAGGAGATGTCTACCTAACTTGTTCCTGTCGGAGTCACCCAATGTAAGGTCATCAAACAGATCAGGAGATCTACTTAATCCGTGCATCGCATCAAACCGGGTCCCACTGGTGCAAAGCAATGAGTGCCAAGATTCTGCAGTCCTAGCAACAGAAACAATCCAAGGAAGCAAAAGGAGCTGGAAAGATGTCCGGAACCTTGGCTGATTCTCTTGGAATAATTTTGAATCTAACATGGCATGACAAGCCGGTTTAATCTGGCCTGCTTTAAAACAAGACGCTCTGCACAATACAGAAGAAAAATGCTAATCTGCTCTAATTGCTAAAGATAACACTAGTTAATCAATAGAGCTGCTTAACGCAACGGCAAAAACCTAAACACTTCATGACCTGAACACTTTACGCACGCAACTTTGCCTGTGGCTTTTCACAAAACTCAGCTAGCCTATTAACGTTGCACTTAAGGCTGACATGTTTGGTGGTAATACAACGTAAATTTAACTACACTTATTTTAGACATCTGCTTGCATTCATATCCTTGTCTGTGTTCTGTTTCATTTGGATCTGAAGGAGAAGGAAAGTCCCACAAGGGGACATTTCTGAGTAATCTGAGTAGTCTAAGGAATGCTGTACATCTCTGGTAAATTAATTGGATTTTTACCATACCAGAGATCCAGAGATCCCAGCTATGGATTAGCAGCTGGCAGCACACTCTTAAATGTCAAATGAGATACTGTACCAGCTCACACAGGTTAACCCACTTTCAGTGAAAAATATGCAGGGTAAAAAAAAAAGACATGCACATTTATAAATGAAATGAACAAGATGTACACTTTAGCTAAAGCAGAACCTACTTTCCTACTCTCCATTCTATAGTCTCCAATTGATTTTCAAATTTAGGACCGCTTATCAATATATTCATAAAAGTCACATTGTCCGAGAGAGATTTACATGGTTATCAAAACATCACGCCATGGTAAGCCTACACGAAACACAGCCCTTATTTTAAGTGTTTCTAAAATCCCCTATTGGAAAAATTAATGGTGGAAAAATGATTGGAACCATTTCCCTGTTTGACAGCTAGGTTTTATGGGTATTATGACACGGGCACTGTGGGGCTCAATTGAAGTAGCCCATTTCACTTTTGTGGACAGTTTATGTTTGAGGCTTTACTGAGCCGGACAAACTTCTCTCTTTGATGAGAGCCCAAGCACTTCTCCAGTGTTTCCCCATATCACCGACAACGATAAGAGAGCCTATAGGGAGGAGGTCAGAGACCTGACCATGTGGTGCAAGGACAACAACCTCTCCCTCAACGTGATCAAGACAAAGACGATTGTGGACTACAAGAAAAGGAGGACCGAGCACATCCCCATTCTCATTGACAGGGTTGTAGTGGAGCAGGTTGAGAGCTTCAAGTTCCTTGGCGTCCACACAACCAACAAACTAATATGGTCCAAGCACACCAGGACGTGAAGAGGGCATGACAAAACCTATTCCCCCTCAAGAGACTGAAAAGATTTGGCATGGGTCCTCAAAAGGTTTTACAGCTGCACCATCGAGAGCATCCTGATGGGTTGCATCACTGCCTGGTATGGCAACTGCTCGGCCTCCGACCGCAAGGCACTAAAGAGGGTAGTGCGTATGGCCCAGTACATCACCGGGGCCAAGCTTCCTGCCAGGACCAGGCGGTGTCAGAGGAAGGCCCTAAAAATTGTCAAAGACTCCAGCCACCCTAGTCATAGACTGTTCTCTCTGCTACCGAACGGCAAGCGGTACCGGAGCACCAAGTCTAGGTCCAAGAGGCTTCCAAACAGCTTCTACCCCCAAGCCATAAGACTCCTGAACAGCTAATCAAATGGCTACCCAGACTATTTGCATTGCCCCCCCCCCCTTCTACACTGCTACTACTCTCTTTTATTATCTATGTATAGTCACTTTAATAACTCTACCTACATGTACATATGACCTCAATTACCTCGACACCTGTGCCCCCGCATTGTTTTTTACTGCTGCTCTTTAATTATTTGTTATTCTGATCTCTTACTTTTTGGGGGGTTATTTTCTTAAAACTGCATTGTTGGTTAAGGTCATGTAAGTAAGAATTTCACTGTAAGGTTTACACCTGTTGTATTCGGCGCATGTGACAAATAAAATGTTATTTGATTTTGATCAAATATGTAGACATTTGTTCATCTCCAGTCAGAACAGAATTTGCAATAACTTATTCCCCCTGGCACATTTTCGGGCTGGCACATGCATTGTCTTCCTTGTTGTTTTCTTTACTAATAACTTTGGACATGTGAGCATTCTTATCAAGGTGACTACCTTATTACGTTATCATTATATTTTCTGTATATCGTGTTGTTGTTTCTACTGTAGCACACCGTAGCCATGTATTGAGCATATTGTATTTCGTTTTTATTCAGGTTTTCAAGTACTGGTGACAAATCATGCATTCCGATTCTTGCATAGATTGTAATGGACACATACTGTATGATGTGTGTAAAATACTTTTTGGAAGGTTGTAATGATTATAATGAGGTAATGCTAAGCTAAATGCCAGCTATGTGTGGCGCCATGTTTGTTGACATCATACAATGCATTTTGGTTGTCACGCAATAGTCTGTCAGACCAAAGATGTTATAACAAAACGAGGTGAAGGGATGGTTCACTCGACTTACTTAGATTGTAACTATCGTTACTCAGGGATGCCAGCTCAGAGCCTCTTTCCAG
Source organism: Salmo trutta (assembly GCF_901001165.1). Classification (NCBI taxonomy): domain Eukaryota; kingdom Metazoa; phylum Chordata; class Actinopteri; order Salmoniformes; family Salmonidae; genus Salmo; species Salmo trutta. The sequence continues at coordinate 39,089,279 of NC_042981.1, read as the reverse complement.
AGGTTTTATTTTTATTTAGCTCAAACTTCTTCTGTGTTTAACCTCATTTAGTAATATTGGGGTAATATTTCCTGCATCTTATCCCCCACGATACCTTCCCCTATTTCTACCCCCCATGGATTTGAGATCCCCCATAAATGAAATGACCACCCCCCCCTAAAATGATTTGCACCAAATCTGGCAACCCTGTTTAGCTTTCACGCTACAGTTAGTCTAGGCAAGTAGGCTTATATTTGGGGTGATGATCCATGAGGTGATAACATTTTATTTGCTTTGTGATTTTTTTTTTTTCAAAAATGGTTGAAAAAAAAAAAAAATGTAAACGACTTGTCAAGTCATGTGCTCCAGGTCTTGTATACACTGTAACAAGAACATTGAAGATTTGTTATATGCTTAAATGTGGGCAAACAAAAATTTTCGGGCAATGGGTGCAGCCATCTTTCACTGTTTATTTGCATTTTATAGTGATTGGCATTCTGGGATTAGGGAGCTTTCACTTTCTCAAATTAAACAAACATGGCTGCCATCATAAAGAATTTAGCTGCTGTTAGCTTAGCTGACACATCTCTTTTCTAAACAACATTACATTTCTCCCTTGTGCTCACCAGAGATGTGGAAAATTGTCTAGCTGTTAGGTCACTAACTTATGTTTTGTTTTTTTGTCAGCACAACCTGTTATTTAGAATGGTTTATGGGAAAGGGAAGGGAAAGGGGGATACTTAGTCAGTTGTACACCTGAATGCATTCAACTGTTTTGGAATGAGTTTGGCTGTGGATGTGTTCTGTGTGACGCTTGAATGATGAAGTTTGCATTTATCTTTTATAATAAAAGGTGAAATTCAGGAATAAAGTTGTGAAGACCTTTATTTCCTATCAGTACAAAACATTGTTTAGATGCTTTTCAGACAACAATGCTGTTTAGACATGTTTGTTGCATCACACGTTCTGTTGCTACTGTTCCAATCACATTTGTGATCATACGCTGCAGGGACCACTCAACAATGATCACAAACATGTGAGTGTACGCATCAAAGGGGTACAGTGATTTCAGAAAGTATTCACATTCCATGACTTTTTCCAAATGTTTTCAAATTTTTTGTCAACAATTTACACAAAATACTCTGTAATGTCAAAGTAAAAGAGAGATAAAAGGAAGATAAAACACTAATATACTGTACCTTGATTAGATAAGTATTCAACCCCCTAAGTCAATATTAGTCTTCCCTGTAGCTCAGTTGGTAGAGCATGGTGTTTGCAACGCATGGTGTTTGCAACGCCAGGGTTGTGGGTTTGATTCCCACGGGGGCCAGTACGAAGAAAAAAATGTATGAAATGTATGCATTCACTACTGTAAGTCGCTCTGGATAAGAGCGTCTGCTAAATCACTAAAATGTACAAATGTGGAATCACCTTTGGCAGCGATTACAGCTGTGAGTCTTTCTGGGTAAGTCTCTAAGAGCTTTTCACACCCGGATTGTACAATATTTCCCCATTATTCTTTAAAAAATTATTCAAGCTCTGTCAAGTTGGTTGTTCATCATTACTAGTCAGCCATTTCAAAGTCTTGTCATAGATTTAAGTCAAAACTGTAGCTAGGCCTTTCTGGAAAACACTAAAATTGTTAGTATTGTGGAGTAACTACAACGTTGTTGATCCATCCGTAGTTCTCTCTTATCACAGCCATTAAACTCTGTAACTGTTTTAAAATCACTATTGCTCTCATGGGGAAATCCTTGAGTGGTTTTATTCCTCTCCAGCAAATGAGTTAGGAAGGGCGCCTGTATCTTTGTAGTGACCGGGTGTATTGACACACCACCCAAAGTGTAATTAATAACTGCACCATGCTCAAAGGGATATTCAATGTCTGTTTATATATATATATATATAGGTGCTCTTCTTTGTGAACCATTGGAAAATCTTTCTGGTCTTTGTGGTTGAATCTGTGCTTGAAATTGACTGCTCGACTGAGGGACCTTACAGATAATTGTATGTGTGGGGTACAGAGATGGAGTAGTCATTTAAAAGTCATGTTAAACACTATTATTCCACACAGAGTGACTCCATGCAATGTATTATGTGACATGTTAAGCACATTTTTACTCTTGAAATTATTTAGGCTTGCCATAGCAAAAGGGTTGAATACTTATTGACTCAAGACATTTCAGATTTGTAAACATTTCTAAAAACATAATTCCACTTTGACATTATGGGGTATTGTGTGTAGATCAGTGAAACAAAATCTAAATTTAATACATTTCAAATTCAGGCTGTAACACAACAAAATGTGGAACAAGTCAAGGGGTGTGAATACTTTCTGAAGGCACTGTATGTGATCGATAGGTACACTCAAATGATTTGCTCGCATAATGAATGGAGGTGGATGAAAAGAAATGGGGAATTTCCTGTGGAATTTCTAGTCTGGAGAGTCTATCCCTAATAGCTGTGAGGATGATGTTTCATTACTGTTAAATGCTGTTCTCCATACAATCAAATAAAGGATATACACATGATTTAATCAAGGATATGACAGTAACATCACCCCTAATCTGCTGTGCATTTATGAAGATAAATATGTGTGTGCATGTGTGGTTGAGTATGTGCATGTTTTTATGTGTTTGCATGTGCATGGATACAGTGTATATATTCCATTGGTTATGTTTATCAGGACGGCCTATATGTGCAAGTCAGTGAATGTGTTCGTAGAATTTGGTCATGGTTTGGTTTTGCCCAATATTTATGTAGTACAGTACTGTAAATTCGGGTTGGTTTCAAGTACAGCCTGTCTGTGTAGGCTAGGGTGTGTAGTATGTCTGTTGCATGTATGGTGTCTGTATATATAGTCTGTGTTGTGTATGTAATATGAATCTGGTGTGTCTGCATTAAAAATGTACACAATCTTTGTTGGGGTCTGTGTATGTTGTTTGTATGAATACACTGCTATTCTGCAGTCTGGTCCTTTCACACTGTAAGATGTTGCAAAGCTTGGGTCTGGGCCAGCTTATCAGCCCTTGTGACTGACAACTCTAAAGCCTGGTGTTTAACATCTATCCTTGTGTTTCTCTTTTGATCAGCGTCTGCCATTCTTACTGATTTTCCAAATCACTGATGCTTGTCAAAGAATTAATTACCTGGATCGGTGCTCCACTGACTCCAAGCACCAGCTGCGGGTTCACCGGAGAGCACCTCGGCTTTCTTCCAGCATTCCCAGCTAATCACCCACAATCCATTTCAACGGCAACCTGGTTGGCTCAGCTACCCGGAGAATAATGTGGAATTAGGCTTCACCCCAACAGTAACAATTTTAGATTTGCATACCGGCGGTACACGGTAGATTATCTACGTTGCTCGGCATAGTGGTAGTTGAATATTAGCATCAGCGCCGGTGTTAATGGCAGTTGCGTCCTACAGCTTATTAAATAAATAATCGTGTCAAGCATTCCGCTAAGCGCATATCCTCCCCACGTTATCATTTAATCTGCTGCACAATGTGTTCATTGCAGGCAGGAGAGGAAAATTCAGAAGCCTGGCAAAAAGGAAAAAGTACATAGCGCATTTAATGGGAAATAGGTGGCCTTAACTGAACAGTGGACACCAGGGCTGTCTCTGTAAAGAAATCATGACATTTCCTTGAAGTTTACCTGTTACAAAACCTTGTAATAACCATTTTTTTTTGCAACCTAGGTCAAATGAACACCGACACACAGTGAGAAATATGGTAAACATGTCATTATAGATGATTTTTCTCATTTGCTAATGATTGCGGTAATGAGGATTCGCTTCAAATACCTCCTGTTGGATGCAGCATTACGTCAACCTATCTCGTCACCAAGCACTCGCTGACCTCTGTGTCACAGACACACCTTGGAGAGGAGGAGACACAACAGAGCAGACGGTCATATAACCAGGCAGACAATGCCAAGCACAAACACAGCTTAGTACAGGCAACTAGACTGGCAGATACATATTCTGTCACAGAACAGACTGTGCGCATCACAGATGGAGTAGAGCACAGTGCAGGCGAACTATAGACACTTCAGATAACAGTGCAGACAAAACACAGCACAGACAAGATTTATCTATAGCACTTCATGTATGTAACAGGAGACTGTTTATATTTCTCTGCAAAGTCAAAGCAGAGTAGACATACCACAGCAGAGTTACCGTCTGGTCCGTCAAGAGCTCTCACACACACATGAACATGCAGACTGTCCAACAGCGCAGCTCCCAGTCAGACCAAAGTGCAGACAGCTTGTACCCTGTTGTCCCAGCGACCCTGACCCAGACAGTCCAGTCAGTACCAGACACCACCACTCCCGAGACATCATACACTACTCCACCGAATGATAAGTATCCTACACTATATCGCTATTTCATACAGTACAGGGCTCTAGACAGTTCACTCCCTGGGAGTCGTCGCATTGTTTTTCCTCCTTAGCCTTCAGCAAAAAGTGAAAGGGCAGTCGTTCCACTTAATGAAGTTGTCATTCAGGTTCTTTTTTTGGGGGGGGGGGGGGGCCCGACTTCACTTGGCTGCAATCCCAAGAATAGGACGTGTGAGAACTTCGTTGTGTAATTCCTCAGAGGACTGAAGCTCCATTTTCCGAATGACAGCAAATAATTTAGGTTTCACACTTCAACAAGGATGGTTTTCTTGATAAATGGTCGCGAAATAAACATTCATTTTTGTTTTGTACTTCTCCAACTCGGCTACCTGCGCCTTTAGCTTCCCTGTGTCTTTGTGGAATTTCTCAAGCTCTTGGTGGTAGTTTGAAGAGTGTCCAGTGCATTATTCACTAGCCGTCCGAGGGGGGGCCTCCAAAAATGGCACGAGGCGAATTGAGGTTCACAGTGAAATATATCAAAATAGTGTGATCAGTGACATAATTCAAGTCGTTGAATCAAAAACTTGAAGTGGAGCATTATCATTCATTTCTTATCCTGCACTATTATGTTGATGTATCCTCTATTGTATTTAGTGTGCTATCTGAGATATAGAATGCAACTACATGAAAATATTTTTTATTTTGAATGAAATTATACTTCTCACCTTCAATGTGTCTGAGAAAGTTTTTGAGTACAGTTTTTTTGCAAATATCCTCAGTGATGGAAAAAGTACCCAATTGTCATACTTGAGTTAAAGTAAAGAAATCATAATAGAAAATGACTCAAGTAAAAGTAAAAGTGACCCAGTAAAATACTACTTGAGTAAAAGTGTAAAAGTATTTGGTTTTAAATATACTTAAGTATCAAAAGTAAATGTAAATGCTAAAATATACTTAAAAAAAAATGAAATCATTATATTATGCCAACCAGACGGCACCATTTTTTTTCTTTTTTTTCAGATAGCCAGGGCACTCCAACACTCAGCCATAATTTACAAATGAAGCATGTGTGTTTATTGATTCTGCCAGATCAGAGGCAGTAGGGATGACCAAGGATGTTCTCTTGATAAGTGCATGAATTTGACCTTTTTTCCTGTCCTGCTAAGCATTCAACATTTATTTTTGGGTGTCAGGGAAAATGTATGGAGTAAAAAGTACCTTATATTCTTTAGGAATGTAGTGGAGTAATAGTAAAAGTTGTCAAAAATATAAATAGTAAAGTACAAAATACTACTTACTCTACTGAATATCCTATAGTATATTCTGTGTAATGTCGCACTTCTGTTTGCTGGAATATCGTCATAATTTCACCACAATATGGAATGGACTCATTCTGCCCATCAAATAACTTGGGAGGTTAATGTTAGTCTGAAATTCAATAATGATCCTACGGCAAATTTTCCTCTCCAATCTCATTTTACAGATGTATTTCAATTTGAGGCTCTCACCGATTCAAAATATCTGCTTCCATGGCTTATGCTGGAGCCAGAATAGTATTATGGCCATAATTATCAACCTGTGACCGCGTTTGCACTCAAAATTTGGACACTGGAGAGCATTTGTAATTCCAAATTCACAGATGAAAATGAATCAAAAGCATCCATGATGCCTTGAAGCCAAATGTTGGTCCTAGGGCTTGGAGTTGATTTTTGGATTCTTCTCAGTGGCAATATTTCAGTTCAGTTTTGAAAGCCAATTTGATATTTTGGTTTAATATGGGGTTGTTTTACTTGAGGGATAAGGGCAGTTTTAGTAGGTCATGTCAAATTTGGAATGTTTCACTTTAACTGTAGCGGTATATAGCAAATTCCTCTTTGGTGAAGGAAAAATAATGTTGTGGCCAGTTTCAGTCACATCAAACTAAAGCACAGGCATATGATGCTTATGATACTCCCTCACAAACCAATATCAAGGATCACGGCTGATCCAGCAGAATTAAAAAATAAAATAAAAAAAATCGACCTTGCATTGAAGTGAGAATTGCCTCAGAATCATAATTCACCAAACCCAAATGTCTTGGCATTGTCTAGCCCTGCAAACATCATTGTCTTCTTCTCCTCTGTCTATTTACAATAAATGATTGAATTCAACCCCACAAAAATCCAATTTCTGCTTTGTGTGTGGATGGGCACACACACACACACACAGCTGTACCCGACACACACTGCAAAGCTTATCTCCCTCGTTCCTTATTGGAGGCCCATGGAAACACTCTTTATTATTTCCCTCGTTCTTCCAAAGCGCTGCTGTGTGCTTTGGGATTAGGGAGGCTCTCCGTGGCGGCTGCAGAACTAACTGGCTGCAGGCGGCAGGGGCTCCAACTCCCCTCCTCAATAAAAACCTCTTCCCCTCCCCCTTCTACTCCTAAGCCCTCCCCTTCCTATGCCCTACACACCAGCCATTCCTTGGAGTATTACACCATCCTGATGTAATGTCTAACCAATCACATGATGGCTGCGCTAAACCATCCAGGATTATGGAAGCTAGTAGCTCAGACTGGGTAATGAGAGTTTATGGAGAGAGAGAGAGAGAGAGACAGAGAGAGAGGGTGAGAGAGAGAGAGAGAGAGAGAGAGAGTGAGTGAGAGAGATAGATATCACAATACATATTTTCAAGAGTAGCTAAGAGCAAATATGCACTGCCTGATGAAGGATGGTAGTCCTTTGCTTGCCTTGTAATCGTGTTGAAGAGATACGTTTTCATTTGCTATACTCCTCATCCAAATTAGTGTCTGTGGTCAATCAATAATTGACAACAATTTGACAAGTTTGAATTAGAACATGACATAGCATGCTTCAGATCAATTATTGACGTTTGCTTACAGGACCTACTATCTAATATGAGTCAAGCCCCTTCATTTGCTTTCTAATAGCTATTTTTTATGATGTCTGGCCTGGGTTAAAAGCTTCCCTCATGGACTGTGAGCTGTCCAACCATGACTTATCATTAGTTGTGCTCCTTACCACTTCAGTGCACATGGGAGATGGAGTCTGTCAGTCTCAAAGATTGGCACTGCTCAGTATCACCCCACTACACACACAAGGCACACACACTACACACACATTTCACCCTGCAGGTACCGACTCCCCTGTCAGAGCCGACTCTCTCATGTGTCTGCAGAGGTCTCAGTATGACGTGGTGTGTGAGCATGCTGTGTGTCTGCTGCAGCACTCCCTATACGCCAGAGGACCTATGTGTCTGCCTGGTATATGTATGTGAATGCACTGGAAAAACTACAGATGAATTGCCTAGCACTAGTTGAGAATATTCAGGTCTGCTAGGAGTCTTGCTCTGGGAATGATGTGGCGCTAGTGGTACCAATAGATCTGAGAATAGATTACTACATGTTGCGACATTCTATTCCTAGTTCAATTTGTCTCAATGTCTTGTGTCCTATACTACCCATTTAACATGTAATTGGTGAAGAGGGTGGTTGAATGACGCAACTATAAAATACAATAGTTTTAAAAAATGTGTCAACCACAGCCAACCCTGTTGAAACCAAAACAGAACAGACACCAACAGAAGTTTTGGTCTAAAGTATTGAATGTATCTGAAAAAAAACAAGGTCTTTAAATGGTTCTTCCTCAGCTCTTAAGGTTCCTTGGAGTGTTCTTGTCCGATAAAGAACCTTTGAGTTAAGTGTGGGGCATCTATGTGTCCCTTTCATAGCACACTGCAAATTGGCCACTGTTAACAAGTGTAGATTTTTCAGTGTAACATTTCTAGTGTTGATTCAAAAGTGAAATTAACACTCTAAAGATTAACACTCATTGGTGTAAAAAAAACAGTGTTGGTGGTAATAACCAGAATTGAACTAAAATCACTACTAGCAGTATCATATTTCCCAGCATGCTCTATTTCAGGTTGATATTTAGAATTGTTTGTTTCAATATCTATGTTTTTGTATGTACATTGATTGATTAATTCATTGTATGCTACGTAAATGTAAATAACATTTTTCTAAACTCTTTCTATCTGCTACTTGGACTTATTGCACCCGTTACTGAAATGGTTGTTCCAGTTTAGATGTTTAAGGTTGTCTCATATCTTAGTGTTCCCAGTCCTAGCAGTCATTCTGAATTCAAAATGTTGGATATACCCAATCTGGCTGGATTCCAATAGGAAATACTCATCACTTTGCAAGCCTGCATAATGTGATTTGCAGGCCTGATGCCACTATATTAGAGTACAACTAGACCCTCAAAAGAAGGCCTTATGAAATATGTATTGTATTGTTCCTGACTTAGGAATTTATGCCTTTCCTACGCACACCTTCCCAGTATTTGGTATTCAGACTTACCTTTTTCAGTAGCATAACACACACTTGCGCGCTCTGAATACATTTCATTCAACCACTGAAAACCCTCCCAGTTGCTGGCCAACAGATTTTCTAGTGGAGTTTTCATTCAATGGGGTTTTCAGTCCATTTAAAGTATCTTAAGCCATCCCTTTGTCACGGCTGTCGTAAGAAGGAGCGGACCAAAGTGCAGCGTGTGTGTCGTTCCACATTTTATTTTCACTGTGAAACTATGCAATACATACACAATAAACTGAACGAACAAAAACAACAAACCGTGACGCAGCGTAGAAACATACACTAACTCAAAGACAATCTCCCACAAACCCAGGTGGGAAAAACCCCTACTTAAGTATGATTTCCAATTAGAGACAACGAGGACCAGCTGCCTCTAAATGGAGATCATCCCAAATAAAACCCAACATCAAAATACAAAACTAGAACATAACAACATAGAAAAACTAAACTAGAAAACCCCCCTGTCACGCCCTGACCTACTCTACCATAGAAAATAACAGCTTTCTATGGTCAGGACGTGACACCCTTTAAATACTGTGTACCTTTTAATTCGAATTTTGTAGACAGACTCAATAAAATACATTGAGAGAACGGGTTCAGAATACAGGGGTAAATTAAAGAAAGCCATCTATGCATATTTGTCTCCGTTTCGCACGAACTGGTAGATTTAAAAATACTCTGATCTTGTAGATTATTTTACATTCTGAAAGTATGTATGAATGAATAAACATTTTAGAGAGCCTTTACGAACTAAATATGTTGATGAATAAAAATGCAGTAGTTTGATTCATCTTTAAAGTTGCCATATTCAAGTTCAAGCCATGAAATATTGGAAGGTGGAAAGAAGTGTACAATAGGGGTTGAAAAAGAATCCTCTAAACCTCCCTTAATTCTCAGTAATCATGGAACTGTATGACAATGATCCAGTCATCGTGAACCGTGCGCCAGGCTCCAATTCTAAACTGCTATGTGTGGTCTGAGTTCGATAATGATTCAAATAGGCTACATGTCCCAAATTATTGCACAAAGTTAGCCTAATTATTATTAATTATTAGCCTAATTATGATCCACTAATGCTAGTGACCCTCAGAAACAACTTACTTACAAGGACGTGAACGAGGAAAGAAAGGTATACGGAATGAATAGAATGGAATGATACAAAAATAAATGTTTGGGTATTGCTGACGGTAGCTCCCGATAGCTAATATTTAGCATGATACAAATTGTCAAATAAAAGTGAAAAAAACCTGAGCATATAATCAAAACATTCTAAAGCACATACATCAACTAGGTTCCGCCCTATAGAAGCCTATTGGGTCTCCAAATTTAATCTGCAAATTATGAGAGCACACAATTAAAATTCGGACTAACAGCACAGCTATTTATAACCTACTTCACTGTGGAAAAGGGGCAGCAATATGTCATGTTGATATGATTTTCAGTCTGCTTCCATATGGCTGGTTTCACATTCATCTCCAGGGATCATAAGGACAAATGATCTAAAACAATCCTATGTCTATTTACAATCCCCTTCTCCAATCAGATGATTCATTTACCTAGCTCTTATCAAAAGCTCTTAAACATTTGTAAGGTACAGTGCATGGAAAATGTTTTTTTTTTAGATAGGAATAAAGAAAGTAGATGCTTTTTCCGCTTGGAACTGGCAGGTTTGCTCACCCTTATTCATGGTTTTGTCACGCATAAAGGTGGTGGAATGATGAGTCAAGGTCAGAATAGAACGACACACCTCCGCCACACCTTCATTTATTTGAGCTCCATCTCAAACGACTAGCGGGTGAATAGCACGCTATTCTCATGCTTAAGTTCAAGGTCAGAATACACATAGGCAGAAAAGCGCATAAAAAAGAGCTCAAAGTTCCATTTACGCACACTTCACTCGGGTTGGAATCGGGCCTTAAAAAACATATCCACTTTGGATCTCACTTGGTATAGGCCCAAGAATGAAAATGAATGAATGCAACAACCACTTCTCTGTCACTCAGTCTAAAATTCACTCGAAAGGTTCCCTTGGAAATATGCAAATATGGCTTAAACCCTACAGCAGGGCTATTCAATTCTGGTCCTGGAGGGCCGAACATTTCTGGTTTTGGATTTTTGTATGGTTCTTCAAAAAAATCTTTCCATTTATGGTTCTTCAGAGACACTAAAATGGCTCTCCTATGGCAAAGCCCTCAATAACCTTATTTGGTTTCAACTTGCACTTTTACTTTTAAGTGTATAATACAAACATTTATTCTAATTGTGTCAAGGGGCTAGACAAATTCTCTCTGGAGGGAAAATATATATTTTATACTGTATGAATGGACTGCCTATTCTGTGGTAAAACTCTTCCAATTTTGTAAAAAAGTTGACGTCATACGAAATGTTTCATATCTTGGGTACGATGTGACCGAGATAATTCCTATGCCCTCATAGTTGAGTGGTTCTGTAATGTGTGTTCACTTCCCTGTTCCCTCACTCATTGATTGTCAGAGGTGTCAGGTTTGCTTTCCCTCCAGGTCTCTTCGGGGCTTTGCTCTGAGAACACTCTGGCTGTTCAACTGACACACTTGTAATTCCACTCCGCCTCCCGGGAGTTATCCCAGGTTTGTGTTTGGCTTTCTCATTTGAACCCCTGCCAAACGGTACACGACGAGGAACCACCACATTCCTGCTATTTCAGTCAATCTCTCCCTCCTTCCTTCTCCGAGGAGCTCTGTGATGCCCTCTCTCTCTCTCTCGCTCTCTCTCTCTTTTTCCTGGCTCACTGTTCCATATCCAAACTTTGGATTGCAAAACAGGTTGAAATATGGGGAATATGGAGGATAGGAAGTGGAAGGGGGGTTAGCGTGCTCTCGTTAAAGTGTGTCTTCTCAGACACACCAAGTGGAGCTTTCAAACCTCTGAGAGCGAAGGAGAGAGAGAGACAGAGAGAGAATGAGTAAGGGAGAGAGAGAGAGAGAGAGAAAGAGAGAAAGAGAGAAAGAGAGAGGGAGAGAGAGATTGTGCTCCTCTGCAAAGATGAATGAAATACTCCAAATAAGGAAAACATAAAAATATTTCATTAGCACCACTTTATTTCTCCTTGAGTGACAGAGTAGAAGAGATAGTGTCTCGGTGAATTAATGATTTTAGATTTCCTTTTCTCGTCTCTGTTGCCACTGTCTCCTCCCTGCCTCCCTTCCTCCCCCAGAACGAAATCAGCAGATGGATTTAGCTCCGTTTTTATGAATTCCTCACAGACCCAGCTGCACATAATTACACCCAATTCTGCCACCTTATCTTTCAAATTAAAAAGATTAGATTATTTGTGAAAGAAATGTATGCAGCGTCTCTCAACATACAGACCCAGCAAGGACCACAGTGTTTTTGATAGTGCCTCATTTTCATGTATTCATATATAGCCAACTGAGTGTCTGCATATTGACTCTGATAGAGAAGGTTTATTTTAGCGCCGATATCTAATATCAACAAGCCCCACAAAAGACATGATTGGTTTAGATAATTGTATCAACACAAAATCCAATAGTTCTTTCAAGAATCCACTAAAGAGTCATCACTGCTTTTCTTGTTATATGGTATACATGAAGAGTCGTATTAAGAATCCCTTATGTATGCGACAAAGAATATGGCTGCCGTTTAGGCTATATTGTGTTGCAGACTGGAGCATGGACTTTTTTTGTATCATCGTTCCTTATCGCAGCAATAGAATACCTCTTTCCCTGTTCAGATAAGAAATACAGAAAATTCTGTGAAGTGTTGTGATAAAAATGTAGCCCTTTTTTTTGGACTATTCAGTGAAGTTTATATTTTCTTTGTGTATATCATTGTCTAAAACATTGGACTGTCTCAAGTATTAACTCTCCCAGACAAAAATATTGCATTTCTCGTAATATTTCCCTCCATTCATTCATTTAAAGTCCTTATCATCATGGCAAAATGTTAGCAAAATTACATCAACATACAATGGCGGAAGACTGTAACAAGATTTACTGAAACAGACCGAATAAAAGCGGTTTGATTTGACATGTTGACAAAGTAACAGTTTGATTGAATTAGACATGCTATTATTGTAAGACATGCCATCACTCTGTTGAATCTAATACAAGATCTAGAATTCACTATTGAAAAAATAGGATTCTTATGAAGTTGGTGTGAGGAAAGAAAGTAAAAATAAAAAGGAGTTATGGTTATTTCATTTGAATTTGCACACCATTTTCTGGATGGTGATTGGTTGGTCAAGTTAAAGTATATCTTAACGACGGTGCCTCATTTCCGCTGTTATGTGTTGCGTTATTGTCATGTTATATGTAACGACCAGCTATAAAATGTTTTTTTTGATTTGTCTGGGGTGGCTTTGGGAAGAAACAACACTGACTTAATGTCATTCTTAGAGTGGAAGGAAAGCAATCAGTCTTGCTCATCCTTAACATCACAAACACCACTGTAGACATTAGCTTATACCTTCACCCTACAGTGTCACCGATTGATTAGCTGATTGAGATCTCATTCATTCCCGGGTCAGGTCTTTTTTTTTATTAAACTTTTATTTAACTAGGCTAAGACGTCTCCAAGCAGAAGCGCGCTCCGGTAGATCACTATACTGCTGATCAGATGTACTGTATACTTTCATTGGGAATTAGCGTCGTGGCAAATTGATTAGGGTGGAAAGAGGTGGAAAGAGATGGTGAGAGGATATGAGGGTTCGGTGGCATTGGTGGTTGCGGCAGTTCAGCTGTGTTTTCTTTCGCCTCGTACAGTTATCACAGAAAAGAGAAGCACGGCAGTCTGGGTAAAAGGCCTGAGCTCTTTTCTTCCTGCCACACTTAATCACTGGGCATGACTGCAAACACAATCATTAAGCAAAGGAGAGCGAAAACACATGTTTGTCCTTCAAATACATGGCTGCCATCGATCGGCATCATTATCCGCCGATAAAATTGCTGTCTAAGTGCTCTTAGAGATTTGTCATTGAATTGGGTGGCGATGTCGTTGATTAAAGTTGTAGTGTTTTTGGTAGACAATTAAGGCGTGTTTTTTTGCATTCACCCTGTTGTGTTACAGTATTTTGATATTCCGCAGACATAGTAATATGATCGTTATTCAGTTTCACGAGCAGGCTTTGCCTTTAAGTAGAGGTGACTTTGGCACTAAGTTACAACAATCACTATAGAGGACCATGTTGAAATGAGCTGTTCATCTTTGAAAGATCTTTAAGGCTGTGGAAATCAACACTTGGACATTTGGCACCAGACAGGACATTTACAGTTTCAGGCATTTGTTGAATATGTACGTTTCAAAACGGATATTATTACACTCTTCGTATGTAGATTAAGATCCTTTTGTATTTTTGTATTTTATTAGGATCCCCAATAGCTACTGCTAAAGCAGCAGCTACTGTTCCTGGGCTTCACACAAAACATCAAATTCAACAACTGATGTGTTGCTAAACAGAACCAATCCATTGTCATCCACCTCCAGGATTGACCAGTTTCTATAGATATCCCTAAAGACTATAAGCATATTATGTTGAACTTTGGTTGGTTGTCTATGAAGACTTACACGATGTGCTGTGTTTGGTCTGTGAAGACGTTCATGTTGAGAAGCTTAAGACTGCCAGCTGTAGTTTCTCTCCAGTGTGTGGCGACTGTGGCATGTTGCAGCCTCGGGATATAGACTATCTTGCTGACTAAACTGTACTATTTGACACAGGGCCTAGTTTCTCTCATGCAGCATTACAGCAGGCTAGCAAAGCTAGCGTTTCCATGGCGACTGATTCCATGATCAAGAGGTTTCAGGCCTCCCTATCTCGTCTCGCCGCCAGCTCAGCAGATGTGATCAGTCACCGGATTTCAGAGCAAGATTCCTGAAAAAGGGAAAATATATTTCTGATTTTCAGAAAGAAATGTCTATTGGAAGAATAAATTTGTTTGGGGTTGTCCTTGAAAATAAATTCATCTCCTGGAACAAGATGTTGACTTGGTAGCCCGTTTGTTGAACTTGTGTATGAGTTGAAGAATTTCAATGGTACAATCAGTGTTTCATGAAGCTACCGTTCATAAATAGACATCTACATGCAGTCCTAAGATAAGGTTGTGTGAATGAGGAAATGATCAGCTCTCTAAATGTGAGAAGATGTATCTCACAGTTCCAATTATGGCGTACATTTCCATATGACTATTCAGTATGAGGGGGTGTAGTCTTTCTTTGGCTGTTTGGTTGTGGTTCACTACGTTTTGAAATAAAGCCTGAAAGATTCAGAACAATAATTGTCACATCTGTCGCTTTTCACAAAGGCTGTTGCACAATTTGAACCGGAGCGCTCATCCTGTATAAATTATGGAAATGGGTGAAAATAGGAAAAGTATTTAAATCAAATGTTTCTTTCAGTTAATGAAATGTCTCGTTCTTATCTTGGTCCACTATAATCCATATGTTAATGTCTAATGTAGAACTATTTATCTATGCAATTTGCCCCTCTACTCTTTCTGTGTTATCTGAAATTGTGCTGTAAATTTGGCCCCGGTGAATTATTATGCTTATCAACCTGCCCATAAAGCAAATATTCAAATTTTGTTGCATGATTAGCCCTATTTATCTATATAATTGGATTGAGTTCGCCTCTAGTCTATGTGAATGTGAGCTGCTGATTTAGAGCCGCAGACAAATATATGCTGTAGAAGATGGCCACCTTAATTGTATTTCAGAATAATTCCATTTGGATACAATCAATAGGTTTACCCTTGAATTTTTGGAGTCTAATCAAGTCATAGTTGCCTATGAGATTATTGAAAAGAAAACAACCTCCGGCCTGGCGTCAAAATGAGACGACAGAATTTACTGCGGGAAGGATTAGTGTCTGGAGACCGAGGGAGATTTGCACAGGCAGAATGTGAACACGGCAATACAATACATTACAATCGTTTCCGGCATGCCGTAATTCATGCAAACATCCCCAGGCTATTTATACCACGCCACTAGAATCTAATTGTGTCCAATACTTAATCCAACTAAAAGTAACGGTGGCAGAGGTTCAACTTCTGTTAACATGAATATTTAAAAGACGTTGTGTTGTTAGACAAGTGTGACATTTTGCGTGTGTAAAAGAGTCCCTTTTAGGGAGGGAGATTCAATGAATATGTTTAAGACCACAGGACAAGTCGCGGTTTTACTCCAATTGGTTTCATTTTTGTATTGAAGGCAAAAAAACATTCTTAGAATGATGGGCTAAGTGAATGTGGGACAAATCTGTCACATTAGACAGCTTTGATCAATGGGAGGCTAGACCACCTTTGAGCCCCCCATTACTATGTGCTCTGGGAGGCAGCCTCTCATATCATTACGCTTCCAGCATCTAACATCCAAGCGGAGAACAAGCACGCACACAAGAGCATTAGCACACAAAAGTAAAGGAATTTCATTACCTGCCCCTAAAATTGATTGTGTATGTTTTTACTGAAATCAATAGCGCTTCGGGTCTGCAAGCTAATTGGATTACAATGTGCAAATATCAAGGTAATGTGAAATGTTTATGAAATGATTACCTTGAAAGTAGGAGGTTGATGTCGATCAATAATGCATTGGTATTTATTCATCTCTCGAAAAACGAAATACACACACTACCTGTCCTGTCTTAAGCTAACGGCAACACAAACCCAACATTATTGCCTCTGTGAGTCTAAACAGTGACATTAGCATTAGCACTAACGCTAATCGTTAAATGAAACTGTCGTCTGCTGAGACGGCTGTGAGGATACGCTTTGCGTTAAGACTGTTTATTAATCAGGGAATAGTAAGTAATCCATGGCCATTAATGGGAATGGCTGACACTAATGGATGACAGTTGCTCTCCCACACTTAAGCAGGGACTTCATTACTGACAGGGAGATTAGTGGACGAGAAACCACATTAAAGACTCCACCTGTGAACGCCGCGGCGCGCAATGCCTTTGACAAGATGATGGAACACTGTCAAGCTCATTTGCTCTTCAATAGACTATGTTTAATTAGAGGATCCTCAAAAGAAACCAGCCGGAAGAGAAAGAGATGACATCAAACAAATCATCTCTCAGGTTCTTCATTGCTCCAATGCCTCAAATTGTATTATCACTTTTTGTGCTTATGACCTTCCTCTGGAGTCCTTATAGAGTAATACTAGCTTTGTAACGAGTGTGTTTGGCTGATGAGAAGTTTAGGTGACCTGGCTGAGATATCTGTAACATATTAGCCTGCACTATAGCTGTTCAGTAGCTGATGGAACAAGATGCTAATTCCACAGCTTGCACTTGCCGTCAGTGTCCCCAACACACCATTGTAGATTATACAAACCCCCGGGTTATACGCCATTTGCGTCAAATATGGATATAAGGGTTGTATAATGCATCCCAAACTCTGTAGCTAGCGTATACGACAAGCCACCAAAGGGTTAAGCACTTAGCCGAGACATGACAATGCAAAATTCTCCCCATAGCGCAATAACATGCTCCCTGAAAGTGCTGAGTGTCTGATCATGCATCTCAGCATTATATATCAGACCTCTTTAATGGATTCTTCCAATGAATCCTTGCCATTGCATTATTGAGATGGAATAAAATGCCAAATGCAGAAGGACTCACGGTTTCATTGGCCGGTGTGTCTAATAGTCTAAACCGTCTAATGACGGCTAGAACTGCTTCACAGCACCTGGAGGATTGTCTGTGTTAGAGAGATCACTTTTATTTTTCTAGTTTATGTGATGTGTCTGTCACATGTCTGAGTATGGGTGGTTTTTCACTTAAACTGGCTCAATGCAAAGTGAAGAGCACTTTGCTAATTAAAACAATTATCCAGACACAATACACTGTTCAAGCTGTTGAAATTAATAAAGGGCTTAATTGAGGCAGATCAAGAGCAGTTTTTTTTAGAAAAGCGCTATAATCGTTAGAGACTCGATGTGGTAACGTTCTCACACTGGTTGTCTGTTAATTGCATTGCCAATTTGCTGAGCATTTCGATTGTGTCCAGGGACTCAATCAACTGTAGGCCTACTCTAGACTATACTAGACTCAATACTTCACCTTCAATGATTGCAGATGTGATGTGGATTTTACTTTATCACGAGCATAGCCTATATAGGGTCAATAGATACCAATACAGTGAAACAGAATTTCAACATAAGGTGTTTCCACATGTTCACTGTATACTTTGGTTGGGATAGACGTATAGCATTGGACATAGGAGCTATAGGAGGGTGAAAGGAGCTATAGGATGACGGCTCGGTGTAATGGCTGGAATGGAATTAACGGAACGGTATCACACACATCAAACATATAGAAACCACATTCTTGACTCTGTTCCATTCATTCCATTCCAGCCATTACAAGGAGCCCATCCTCCCATAGCTCAACCCACCAGCCTCCACTGGTATTGAAATACTGTGACATCTGTCAGTTAATTTACTTGATATTCCCCACCCCAAAAAAAGAACCAACTATGACAAGTTTAAACACACTATGAGGACCTGAAATGTCTCTGCAAGCATTTTATGGGCAACAGACTGAGAGGAGATCTCCAAGCCCTGTGAAAAATGCCACTAATCATCACGCTCAAACGTTTCTCTCTGTCACGGCTGTCTCTGTGGAGCAAAGCGGTGCCCAGAAGTCTCCATCATCAGCCCTAGGGTCCCAGGGGACAGGAGAAATCACATTATATATGCTGTCACACAAAGTCACTGTCAAGGTGCACAGAGCTCTGGTTAGATATAGACTGATGAATTGCTACGAAAGCTCACCCCAGCAAGAGTATGCTCAAATTCCAACAAGTGAGATACATTTCGCAGAGATATCAAGCAAACAACACAGCTCGCATCTCATTTGTACTTCCAAAACGTGCATTCTTTACATAAGTATTGAATTTGCAATCGAGCTGACCTTGTGCTTACTCCGGGTGCATCATCTTGGATTTTGATGAAGATGCTCTCGTTTTCTTTTACCACCCTCCAGGTTTTTTTAATAAGAGGACCTGCCTATCAAATTGGGTGGTGGATGATGAAATTGCAGTGCAATAGCGAGCGGTGAGCGCTTGTTCAGCACACCAGACTTTGCTGACCGTGTTGTGTCAGTGGGGTTCCAGACGGCTGGGTTCTCTTGAGGCTGGGCTGCCCGCTGCGCAACAGAGAGAACACAGTAGACGGAATTAACTGCAGCTCCAGAGAAATGGGACCCAATGACTCGTGACCATGAATCAATTTGTCACTTTTTTGATCAGTCATTTTAAATGATCGTATCGCTATGTGATAATCTCATGTGGAATAGAAATTCCAACTGGTTATGATAATAATGCTTTATTGTGTTCTTAGCAGATGTATGAGGAGTTAGAGTTCAGTTTGAAAAGGTTGTAGTGGAACTCAACAGTACTTCTCTGCCAAAGTAAAGGATATAGTTCAGATGAGTTGCAAATGTTTTAAGCCTTGTATGGATATCTGCTCATAAAACTTTCAGAAAGTGTTTCTAATGAATATGAGGTATTTCTTAATACTACATTATTTCATTCTCCGGAGATGGAGAGAAACCGGCTACCATGCACGTGCCCATAGTCTGAATTCCCTGGAAATTAAAGCGTGCTTATTATTCATGTTAAGTGCACGTTCCGCGGTTTGTTTGCGTTTCTTATCCAATTGATGTGTTCAAGCCATTCATTATTCAGTCCAGCGTATTCTATACAGATGCTAATGACAGATATGTTAAACATTGTATTCTATGCATTTACAGCACACAGCTGCTTACTGCACAGCACACTCAGGACCTCTGGCGGCCGTGTCCCTACTCGCCACCAGTGTGGAATCAGCAAAAAAAAAAGGCAGCAGTCCCTCCAAGGACCAAGAATAGCAAATGGCAATGGTAGAAAGTTTTGCATGCACTTTATTCCATTCCAAGTAGCTCTGATGAAACAGATATTTCACAGTTAATGTAGAAGTCTACAGACTGAAAAATAAGGCAATTTGTGTCCATATTTGTTCTGCTTCAGTTCCTGGAAATCAATTATAGACCAGGACGACATTAGAAATGGAGTCTGGATTCATTATTAGTTGATTGATTGATTGGAGCCTTGAATGGGTAATGGTTGATTAGACTGCATATGTGGATGGGTTAGATAGGAGGTTGCATTGCATTATCTGTCTCTGTTATTTATTCCAGTCACTTAGGACACCACGGTGAAAGAGTCTCTTCACTCATAGATGTAAACATGTGTGTACAATTTGCACGGATGCTGCTAGCCTAATTTGTCAAATTGCCCATGGACAACTGAACACACGCAAAGGGTGGACACCCTCACATACACGCTGTGCACATGTGATGCTTTTCACATCACTCAGTAAAATGGATCAGTTTGATTATCCTCCCAAATGACCTCCTCTGGAGTGGCTCTCTCGTTGTGGGCTTCATTTCCCGTGAGCCAATTAAATAGATCCAGCTCTGGAGAGCATGGCCTTGGAGTTCATCTGCTGCCATATCCCATCCATTCCAGGAAGTAAGGTGGGGAGTGCAGGATAGATCCGGGATGCTGGTCACTATAACAGAGTAAGAGAGAAATACAGTGGTGAAGGGGCCGTTGATCAGTACACAGCACATATGAACTGCAGTCTACTGCACACGATCACTTCTCCAAGCACGTATGCCCTGACAGGAGCTGAGTGTTATCCCACGACCAAAGCGTCAAACTTTAGATTGGTGACCCCGACAGGATCTATCGTAGCTATCCTTTTAGAGCATCCCCTGAAGAAGCATTTCTCTTTGCTCCAGTCTTAGACTGTGCACCATAGGGACAGGTGATGAATGAAGTGGACACTGTGTTTATGGCGTAAGGGGCTGGGAACCTATAGAACCGTCCACGGGAAGCGAAGAGAGGTGTTTATTTTCAGCTGCGCCACCCTGATGTCGTACATGTCCAGATGGGGCTTTCTTTGTGTTAAATGTATGGTGGTTCCGTGGGCAGGCAGCGTGCATTGATACCATGCACTCGCCTGCTAGCTTTAGATGACAGAGCACCAGGCGGCCCAAGATGATGTAAACCCCATTTTGGGGACTTTGTGGTGCAACGTTCCAGTTCCACTCAGTTTGTGCTGAATGGGCTTTCTGAAGCATTGTCTGCAGTGGGACGCTTATTCTCACATGCTGTCCACTGGAAATGGAAATGAACGTAACGTTCTCAGCAGAGTTCTAAGTAACATAGAGCAGAGATACTTGAGTTCTGGGAAGGACCCAATAAATGACATATTTCTGAGCATCAGCTAAACCAACAAAGGTAAAACTGTGATAGAAGGTACAGTATGTAGTGATATGGATGCCCCTTTGTTTGCAGTCAAGGGCCTGAAGAAATCACGTGAGAGACATGGGGATATATGCAGGTGCAATCATAGAGTCTCTAAAGGAAACTAAGCTTGTTCTCTCTGAGGACCCACACAAACACACACATCCACACACACAGAAAAGTATCCCATCTGTAATTAGTAGTTAGAGTGGGAGCAGTGGGGGAGAGTGTTGACTGCGGGATTGAACTCCATTAGCGCTGAGCTGTGAGGAGACCCAGCATGCATTTCACTTGTGCCTCGACAGAGCCCCAAATATATGGAGATTCAGAATCGTCCACTTCCCCTCGCACGGATCCCCCTCAACATTAGCCCTGTTAACAAACAAGGTGTGTTGTGCATATTTAAGCATGCATTCCATTTACAAAGGATAAACAGACATATATGGATCTGCACACCCTCAAGGACAATAGCTTAGCATGTTCATGTATGCTTTGTCTGTAGTCATGCACATTTAAACCAGACTCTGTTTGAAGTGTGTGCCTAGACATATAATATTTGATATGAGGGTAGATTTGGTTTGTGACCGGAGCGACTGGTTCTGAAGGATATTGCTAACCTAATAAAAATGATCAAACAAAACTCCATCAGCAATGGGCTGCCACTCTCTTGACAGAGGAGGTGTTATGTTCTGCTTAATCACGGGCACAAACGAATCATGCCGCCAACCGAAGTGAGTAGAGTGGAGTAGAGTCCTTGGGGGTACTATGATTGACACTCAATTGCTTAGTATAAACAGAAAAAGTTATTGGTGAAATCTATTCTTTATTCTATACAGCAGGTATAATGTATCGAACAGGGACAATGCACAATGTTCAACAGTGTAGTTGAAATTATCTTGAATAATAATAATAAACGACATTCATCAGTCAGACTAAATGCTAGAGGTCATAAACATATACCGATTCATCTAGCCAGCTTGGGAGTCTGTCTACGCATCAAAACTCGGATCATTAAGAGGTTTATAGGACTTATGAGCTGTCAATTGCGATCACAGTCCAAGCTTTCATTTTGCACGTTTATCCCAGCCAGACATATAAAGTTAAAACCTATGCGTAATCTAATGCTGTGTGTATAGTGTAGATAACGTTTACCAATAGATCTATCTATTACTATGTAAAACGAGGAATGTATTTACTCAAATCAACCACGAAGATGTGTTAGTCATGAAAGAGACACTCAAAACCATTACAGTGTACATGAAATATGTGATCCGTTACAGAACAAGACAGAGTAAATAACTATCAACTAATAATATGTAACGTGGTTACAAGTATCTTCAGTTCAGAATAATCTCTAAGAGAAAAAACTGTGTGTCTGATACACACAGGAGACTTACGGATACAAGATTCTCAAAGTATCAGCGAATTCACTGCCCTTTTAACCAAATTCAAGCGGGAACTCACCACCACTGAATGAACATTACTTTGCACTTTGCTAGTGAAAACGAAAGGTAGGACAACACACCCGGATTGTAATGTAATCAAGTCAATTAAATTTGAATGTTATGACCTGGACAATAGAAATGTGCCTGATAACCGGTCAACCCAACATACAATTTCGACCCGGTCAACCAGAAAACATACAATGCAATGAGACATACCAAAAATATTCAGCTATTTATAAGCTCTTGAAACAAACCAAACACAACTATTTAATTCACACAATAACATCAATTTAGTCTATTCAAGTTTTCATAGGTCTTCACATCTATCCTGGTGTCAATGTCCCTAGGACATCCGGTGCAAGCTCAGGATGTACGTTGCTTCTTTAAAATGTAATCATACGGCCATCTATATGGAAAATGCTGTATTGAATCAACATGCCGGGCTGGCATCAACAACTTGCCATACGCGAGTATCAACATCTCAAATTTTTCCACTACACCTGACTTCGGTAAAGAGCTATTTTCCAGTGTCCAATTCTCACTGAAGATGTAATTCACCATAGCTTGTTGGTCAATCGATTATAAAGTAATGATCTGCATATTATTCATCTGGACAGCTATGGTCATGATTATTAATGAGTTATTCATGTACAAATTAAAACAGGACCAGTTATCAACTAAGAATGTGTTCATCGTTTTATTCCTAAAACGATTCAAACATTTCAATTTGAAAATGTGTTGGCCTTATAAGTAATGTCACGTCTTGGCGAGATCTTTCCTTATTTTTGGTCAATTAGTAATTCAGCACACACATGTGCAGACACGCACACCCGGCCGCTCGTCAGCCGCTCGTCTGCCGCTCGTCCCATGTTAATGAATCACACTAGTGCTCCTGCAGCCTTCCATTTCAATCTCGCACCGATAAGTCTTCTTATCATGTCATTAGAAGTGATCAAGATAGAATATCACTCAGCTTTCTAATCTCACGCTCTTCCAAGGCCCTAAATGAATCTGAAGCTGATAATTCTTTAATGTGAGCGGCATTGGAACTTCATTCTCAAGTTATTCAATTAACTAATGAGAAATACTGTCTCGTTAATAACTGATACAAGATCCTCATTAGCGACATTATGTGACTTTAGCTTGCTGCGTTGGAAGCTAAAGATTCCATGCAGTGAGTGAAGTGCGTTTTGCTGTACAGTACATGTAGCGCAGTGAGAATCATGTCAAGAGTCTTCAACAGGCACATTCAACAAGCTACTCAGTATCAAGATCAAGCCTGATGACTTAAATTGATATTACAACGCTGTGGAGGATCCTGATGGTTGGGCACACTCTTAGTGCTCTTTTATAAGTACACTTAATGATGTACCTATTTTGTTTTTGCATGATTATTTGAAATTCATGAAATGTTCAGCCGCACCAACTTGACATGCGTCTCCATGGACATAAATTATTGAAAGTCAACTCCATTAATAAAACACAAGCCTGTGTACTGTTATAATTGCATTATGTCCCCGTACTTGTGTGTATTATTGTCTCCCTTTGATATGTGGACGGAAGCCAGCGCTTAAATTGATATTACATGTTTTTTTAATCACAGGAATTTTGAGGGTTTTTTCCAGTTTTGGTTGGATTTTCTTCAAGTTTGCCCTTGTTGGTGTTTAACACTGTGATAAATAGGAAGCTCAGCTAAAATCAGCTTTATTGTTTAGTGTGATGTCAGTGCCATATTGGCTTCATCGCATGATCTCCTCTTGGAAGCCATATTTCCACATTGCAGAGAAAACAGAGGGTGCATTCTCTCTTGTCTCTGTATTGAAATTCCTGTCTCTCGTCCCAATAAGATTACCCCCTTCGATCCTATGCCAACCCTTGCCCTATTGTAAGTATAAGCCACCAATGCTAAACTCTAGGAATAATTATACTGCTGTGTGACTTTTGGAACATGCCAGCGGTCCTTTGCCAGCCAGAGGGAGCACAGGTATAGGATTGTCAGTCAGAGGGATTGGAGATGAGGTTTGAATGTAGTTCTGGGCGTGTGAGTGGATTGGAGCGGACATGTGTAATGTGTGTGGAATGATGTCCTGTTGTGTGAGAGCCAGCTGCGAACTGTGCCAATTCTCCCTATTCCCCTCTATTGCGCTATCTCCATCACTCTCTCTCTCATTCTCTCTCTCCTGCTGTCCTTCCCTCTTTCTCCATCTCTCTCTTCCTAAAACAATTATACAGATGTCTAATGCTCTCTCCTGGCTGTAGGGAGCGCACAGAGCATCTATCATCCTTGGAGGGGGTGTGAGCTCCAAGCCCCGCGTCCCGCTCCACAGAACACTCGCTCCTCTTGGCTGGAAGGGCCACAGTCGTACCGGGATCCAAACCTTGGCCCACAGCCCAACAGCAGGTTTCCACAGCTCTCCCCTCTCTCTCTCTCCCAGATATAGGCTGCGTCCATGTGTGCCAGCAGGCTTTGCTGGTATCTAATCTAAACCAGGTTTTTGTTTGTCTTCTGAGCTTGTTGATCAAGAGAAAGCGGTCGGGGAGGAGATAGAAGGGGAGTATAATGCTGGTGACAGTGAGATATCAGTTATGCCGAGACCCTCCGTGCCCCTACAGGGGCTGTTTGCCAACCGGACCAAAGGTTTTCAGTGGTCGGTTAAGAAATAAGAACAGCTAAATATACCCAACAGGATATTGCTCTGATGTATCATAATGCCTGACTGCTGTATCGTCATGTTTGATGCTAACATACTGTAAGGTGTCTTAAGCCTGTCAAGCGTTTCCCTTTAGAGAAGCTCTCAAACATCCAATATCTTGATAAATAAATGTGGCGGACAAGCAGAAAAGAAATAAGCAAAAACTTGTACCCACTTAAGGCCCATCATCTTTTCCGTGAAGTCACTGGAGGTAAGGGGAAGTTCATGTCAAGTAGCACTTCCTGCTGTAATATCAAAGCACTCTCCATATTTTATTGCCTTGCCGATGTCTCCCTGCTTCACTGTGGTGCTGAGTAAAGCTTCAAGGACTTCGGCATTTATGGATTACATACCAAAGTGATATTAGTCATAGCAGAGGTCGCTTCTCAGGGACATTTTCTGCCATGAGCATATAGACAGATCTACTGTTTTGTATACTTGTCAATTTTGTGAAGGTACTGTATCAATAAGTTTAAAGTAAGATGGATAAGTAAAGCATAGCCCGCTGACTTAGAGTAGCTAAACACTTAACATGTGCACACAGTAGCTCCAAAAGTATTGAATGCATCACCCAGGGACCAACTACTTTCATCAAAGATCCTCCCACTCATTTACCCTGTAGCGAGGTAAATTCACCAATACAACACATCTACTCTGAGGTGTAATGCAGTTCCCATACCAAAAGGTCAGGGATTAACCAGTGACTGCGGTGCTTTGACTCTGCGTGGGTACATTTGAGGCCAAATCGAACAGGAATGATTGGGATCGATACACACCAGGACACACCGGGGCCGGAATCAAGCCTTAGGTGGATAAGATGTGGAACAGAGAGAGGGCCGAGCCTTCAGAAATAATTGTGTACACATCCCTACATTCCAGGATCTCAGTAACCTTTTGCTGGGTGTACTGTAGCTCTGTGAGTTCTCCGATGCTGCCGAAGTGCATGGAAACAGAAGGGAAAAGCAAAATGGCAAATCCCAGCTGTCAGAGTGACCCTGGGGTCAGCGGCTGTGCTTCTGCCTGACCAGCTGTAAAATTAGGAGCAAACGAGGCACTCCTTTTACAACGTAGCCTTGTCTCTCAGGGGTAAATAATTCATATTAAAAACAAGCTAGCACACAAAACCACAAAGAAACTGGCCCAGGGTTACAAAGCCGAACGTCGTGCCAAGCGGGTTTTTAAAAATTCACACGTTGGATTAACACAGTTTCCTTAGAAGTGTGCCTACGTAGATCTGTTTCGGTGATCATCCCAGAGCTAGATCAAATGTGGGGTATACTCTCCTAATGGAAAGTACATTACAATGTCCCCTTGCTGTGCCTTGCTGTGCCATTCAGGGAATGACGCGGGCGATAGTATGAACTGAAGCATTTCACTGAACTGAGCGGTGTACCTCGATTACTCAACGTGTTGAATACTAATGAGCTTCGCTGCCACTCGCCGTTTCAATCTCAATTTCACCACGTTGTTAGCTTTTTCCGACACCAA
Organism: Salmo trutta; assembly: GCF_901001165.1. Lineage (NCBI taxonomy): Eukaryota > Metazoa > Chordata > Actinopteri > Salmoniformes > Salmonidae > Salmo > Salmo trutta. Next base: position 39,062,666 of record NC_042981.1, on the reverse strand, counting down.
AGTGAGATATTGGAGCGGTTTACCCCTTTGAAAGGTCAGGGACAGAGGAGCTCAGACTCAGAGATAGTTGCTTTGTAACAAATCTCTGGCCATAGCACGCATAGTTATACAGTACTACCTGTCCTAAAACATTGTTGCACCCCACATCCAAGCACACCAATACGTGAATGGATCTCATTTCCAGTGCATCTAATCTGTGATCAAATGCCAGTGTCATCCCAAGCTATTAATGGTCTGATTCCTTAATTGGTGAGCTAGCCTTCTAACTGTGTCCGTCCCAGTAATTTAATAATGGCCATTTTATGCTACTCTGAGTTTTCAAACAGCTTGCTCGGGGCGGCCACAGGGACTGGCTATTGATTGAAACTCATAGGCAGGGCTGTGTGTGTGTGAGAGAGCGTGCTCCGGCTTCTTCCCAGACTGAGAGTCCAGCCCCAACCGCAGCCCTCCCCACTCCACACACTCATAAACACAGAAACACACACAGAGAAAGATACTCTCTCACACAAATAATCAGGCACACGGACGAAAAACAGACACGCTCAAGCAGAGTGACACACAGACACACACATTTGTCGCAACAAATGTGCACACATAGCCAAATGTGTGCTTACAAATACAGAAGGCCACTAATACACACACACACTGGAAGAAGTACTGAACCAGAACTGTCTAGCTCCGCCCAGTGCAGTACCTAGCCCTTGTCTGTTACCCCTAATACAGCCACCCTAGTCTCGGTAGCATACGATGTTTACAAGTCACACTCATCTCCATCCCCCACCTCTGTGTGCGTGTCTGTGTCCCACTATCTGGCCCTGTGCATGACGTTGTCCCCATGCGTGCGTCTGAGTAATGAGGAGTAGACAGTGGAGAGAGAGATAAGGAGAAGAGTGATGGGGGTCAGGCTAGCTTAGCTGGCAGTGGGCTTGTAGACCTCCCCTCCACCACCACACAGAGCCCATGACAGTGCCGTTTGTTTGCACAGGGCGATAAATTATTTGGCTTTGTTGACGTGGATTAATGTAACCTTTGGCCTCCTCACTCCCTCCGCGTTCGTTCACAAGAACATTTGGGCCCTCTGAAGACCGGCCCTTAATGGCTAAAATGCATGAAATTCATATCTGCTTTCAAAGGCGGGGGCCAGAGAGTGACCCCGGTAATACTTGGAAACCGTCATGGAACTTTAGTGTGAGAGGTGGTTGAGATGCATTGAACAGACCCAGTTCGTAATTCGCAGGCCCTCATAAGGTTATCTTAAGAACAGAGGGTATAGTTATATTTTCTAAGACTGTGTCTCGCCAACCGCTATTGTTACATTGTAAGAGGCACTTTAGAATATCAAAGATGTTTCTTATTTCAATAATTAATCAGTGTACGGCTAAGGGTTCTCATTATTACACTTAATGTGTGTGCCCTATGGCCCTTATCTTTGATCTTTCATTCCACTCACAGAGGTTTGCATAATTCTGTAACGTTGGGCAAAAACATAAAAGATAACAGGAAATGTACAGACCGGATTGCTTGTCACCTGGGCAAAATATTAGTCAAGTAAACAAATGGGGGGAAGGGGTGTTTAGGAGGTTGAACAGTATTGTGTGAGTTGTGATAGTGCCTGTGATGTTTTTACATGGCAACGTATGTCTAAACAGTTGAAGTCGGAAGTTTACATACATTTAGGTTGGAGTCATTAAAACTCGTTTTTTAACCACTCCACAAATTTCTTGTTAACAAACTATAGTTATGGCAAGTCGGTTAGGACATCTACTTTGTGCACGACACAAGTCATTTTTCCAACAATTGTTTACAGACAGATTATTTCACTTATAATTCACTGAATCACAATTCCAGTGAGTCAGAAGTTTACATACTCTAAGTTTACTGTGCCTTTAAACAGCTTAGAAAATTCCATAAAATTATGTCATGGCTTTAGAAGCTTCTGATAGGCTAATTGACATAATTTGAATCAATTGGAGGTGTACCTGTGGATGTATTTCAAGGCCTACCTTCAAACGCAGTGCCTCTTTGCTTGACATCATGGGGAAATCAAAAGAAATCAGCCAAGACCTCAGAAAAAAATTGTAGACCTCCACAAGTCTGGTTCATCCTTGGGAGCAAATTCCAAATGCCTGAAGGTACCACGTTCATTTGTACAAACAATAGTACGCAAGTATAAACACCATGGGACCGCGCAGCCGTCATACCGCTCAGGAAGAAGACGCGTTCTGTCTCCTAGAAATGAACGTACTTTAGTGCAAAAAGTGCAAATCAATCCCAGAACAACAGCAAAGGACCTTGTGAAGATGCTGGAGGAAACAGGTACAAAAGTATCTATATCCACAGTAAAACGAGTCCTATAACGACATAACCTGAAAGGCCACTCAGCAAGGAAGAAGCCACTGCTCCAAAACCGCCATAAAAAAGACAGACTACGGCTTGCAACTGCACATGGATGAAGATCGTACTTTTTGGAGAAATGTCCTCTGGTCTGATGAAACAAAAATAAAATGTTTGGCCATAATGACCATCGTTATGTTTGGAGGAAAAAGGGGGAGGCTTGCAAGCCGAAAAACACCATCCCAACCGTGAAGCACGGGGGTGGCAGCATCATGTTGTGGGGTGCTTTGCTGCAGGAGGGACTGGTGCACTTCACAGGAAAATGTGGTGGATATATTGAAGCAACATCTCAAGACATCAGTCAGGAAGTTAAAGCTTGGTCGCAAATGGGTCTTCCAAATGGACAATGACCCCAAGCATACTTCCAAAGTTGTGGCAAAATGGCTTAAGGACAACAAAGTCAAGGTATTGGAATGGTCATCACAAAGCCCTGACCTCAATCCTATAGAAAATGTGTGGGCAGAACTGAAAAAGCGTGTGCGAGCAAGGAGGCCTACAAACCTGACTCAGTTACACCAGCTCTGTCAGGAGGAATGGGCCAACATTCACCCAACTTATTGTGGGAAGCTTGCGGAAGGCTTCCCAAAACGTTTGACCCAAGTTAAACAATTTAAAGGCAATGCTACCATATACTAATTTAGTGTATGTAAACTTCTGACCCACTGGGAATGTGATGAAAGAAATAAAAGCTGAAATAAATCAGTCTCTCTACTATTATTATGACATTTCACATTCTTAAAATAAAGTGGTGATCCTAACTGACCTAAGACAGGGAATTTTTACTCGGTTAAATGTCAGGAAATGTGAAAAACTGAGTTTAAAAGTAGTTGGCTAAGGTGTACGTAAACTTCTGACTTCAACTGTATATCTCAGGCTGTTGATAAACTTTTCGTAGATGTGTGCCTGTGAGAATTATATTGGTCTGTTGGTATCTACAGTGTATACGTTATGGACTAATCCTGTGGGCTGTTTTTTTAGCCAGTTGGATGTACTTACTGCAAATGAGGAGATCCAGTCTGCATATTTGAGAGCCAGGAGATGTACTTAGGTGTACAGGAGCTGTAAAGTAACTATACTGAACAAAAATATCAACGCAACATGTACATTTTTGGTCCCATGTTTATTAATGAGCTGAAATAAAAGATCCCAGAAATGTTCCATATGCACAAAAAAAACATATTTCTGTCAAATGTGTACACATCCCTGTTAGTGAGCATTTATCATTTGCCAAGATAATCCACCCACCTGAAAGGTGTGGCATATCAAGAAGCTGATTAAACAACATTATCATTACATAGGTGCACCTTGTGCTGGGGACAATAAAAGGCCACTCTAAAATGTGCAGTTGTGTTACACAAGACAATTCCATAGATGTCAGAAGTTGAGTGAGCATGCAATTGGTATGCTGACTGCAGGAATGTCCACCAGAGCTGTTGCCAGATAGTTTAATGTTAATTCCTCTACCATAAGCTGCCTCCAACATTATTTCAGAGAAATTGGCAGTACATCCAACTGGCCTCACAACTGCAGACCACGTGTAATCACACTAGCCCAGGACCTCCACGTCCAGCTTCTTCACCTGCGGTATCATCTCAGACCAGCCACCCTGACAGCTGATGAATCCGTCTATGGGAAGCTCATCTGCGTACTCATTGTCCTCACCAGGGTCTTGACCTGACTACAGTTTGGCATCGTAACCGACTTCAGTGGGCAAATGCTCACCTTCAATGGCCACTGTCACGCTGGAGAAGTGTGCTCTTCACGTATGAATCCCGGTTTCAACTGTACGGGGCAGATGGCAGACAGCGTATATGGCGGTGTGTGGGCGAGCGCTCATAAAATAAATGAAGACAATACTTAAAGTTAGTTCCTACTGTACATTAATCTTTCAGTTTAATGCATGGAAACGATAACGTTCAAGTAACCTTAGCGGAATTAGCCAATTGTTAAGGTCAATGTTTTTGTTTTAAAAGTAACTCAATTCATTTTACTCTGAGCTACTTATTACGTTAACTTAAGTCGTTTTTTTACAACAGTAATTTTACTTAGACTACTTGAGTAAAATATAATTAAACTAACAGTACTTCTACTTGAGTAACATATTTCAGTACTCTTTCCATCCCTGGTACTTATCTCTGTGAATAATGCATGTGTCTGTGTTGGTGGGGATGTGTGATGGTTATTGCTGTTTTAGTACAGTATGTTCCTGTTTGCGTGTGTGTGTGTGTGTGATCGTGTGTGTGTGTGTGATCATGTGTGTGTGATCATGTGTGTGTGATCATGTGTGTGTGATCATGTGTGTGTGTGTTCCTGTGTGTGTTGTTTGTGTGTGTGTGTGTGTGTGTGTGTGTGTGTGTGTGTGTGTGTGTGTCTTTTCTCTCTGCGTGTGTGGCTCTGGGCAGGAGCTCAGGCCCTGCGGAGGGCTCATCATCCCTGCAGGCATGGGTCACAGCTCCCCTTCTACCGTGAAACTCTCTTCCCACAAGCCACCACCACGATGTCTGGTCTGGCCACTGCAGCCACACAACAGCTCACCCCCACCCCCACCCCCCCCATCCCTCTCGCTCCATCTCATCTCTCTCACTCCCTTCATCTGCCCTTTCTCTCTCCTGTTACACAGCTGGCAGAGGTCAGCGTGGAGGGCTCAGTTTACCCTGCTCTCACACAGAGACACAGACCTCCATATCACCCAGATTCAGACTTGCTCCTGCTGCTGCACTCTCACGCATTCAGATCTCACTGTCAAGCAACATACAGTATATGCTGTTCATGCTTTTGCAATGTAGCACTGGACAGGGCATGATTTAAAATGTGATCTTCACGTATTTCTACGGGGGATTTCAGTTCGATGGTCTGTAAAAGAAAGTATACGTTTTCACCTTTATTTTTAGGAGTTTTAGCACTGATGTGTTATTTTAAGTTACCACTATGAATTTCAGCTCATTCTGCTGACTGATATGTTCACAATGAAACTTGATATTGCCCATGTATTTTGACATAAAGCAGTGTTATACATTTTTGTGCTTGCCTTTTGTACTTGTGCTGTTGTGTTGCACCTCCACTTAGAGTACACTCCATGTCTTAGCCCAGGTTAGGCAGTAGCATAGCTCTAAATAGCGGGCCCACACAGACCAAGGCAACACCATTTGTGGATTAGTCTGATGAATTATTCAAGGCGAAATTCCCCATTGAAATGTGTTAAAGGTCCCTTGCTGGGTTTAAAAAGAGAGAGTACAGTCAGCACTGACAACAAAAGGTTCAACTTCAAATAAGGCCCCATCACATTAGCTCATTTGCATTACAAGTTATTCATTTTAACATTAGGCTTTTGTTCCAACTGTGTGGCTAAAAATATGAATCAATTTAAGACAGATTTTTTTTCTGTAACCTTGTTGTTGAATGGTTTGGCACACAAAGCAAAACAATTAGCTCCGTGGGGCGCTTTTGAAAAGTATTTTTTTATGAAGTTTTTACAGAGCTGCTGATGGTGAAATCTTGTAAAATAGTCATATGAAAACAGAGCCTACATGTTTCACTGTATGATGTAACACTTTGCCAATAGTTCCTATATAATTGTATCTAGCATATACAGTATGCGCAACATATTACAAAGCAGACCAAAACTGCCTCTTCTTCATATTGTCAACATACACGTACTGTAACCTACTGTATGGGATAGAACATTGATGACAAAACAAGTCACTGAAGTAGGAAAATGGGTCACACATACTTCGCTGGAATGTTATATTTTAAAGTGGTTACTTAGACCTCTGGATTCCATATGTGCATTAAGTATTAAAATACGTTGTTTTGTTTTTTTTACTTCCAGCAGGTGATAGCTAAATGAAGAAAAGTGCAAGTCCTGCATGATGTATGTAATACAATTACATATCTGATGACTCTAAGCAGTTCTTACTCCTGCTGTATCCTACCTGTGAGAACCACACAAATGTATCTTTTATATCAAACTACTCCCTAGAATTTACACTAAAAATAGAAGGATGATAATAATGTAACAATTGTTTTGGTTTCTTATTGGATGGCAAGGTGACTCATGAGAAAGCACCATATTTCAAACAGTTCCAACAACCATTTCCCTTTAACCCATAAAAGTCTAAGCATCAGAGGATAAGCCCTGTCTAAGCCGGGGGGGTTCTACTAAGCTATATGGTATTGTTTTAAGCAAGGTCATACCATGCATAATTTAGATATTTGATTTACATTTTTAAGACCCCTTAAAGTATACAAATATATGAAAACATTATTAGATTCACATTTTTATTTGTCCTTATTGCTATTAGCCCATATGGTACAAACACATTGAATAACAGATGCACTACATGGAACAAGAGATAATCCCCCCCCCAAAAAAAACAATAGGATGTTTGCTCTGAAGTGTCCGTCCTATATCGGAGAGATGCATTATATATATAAAAGTATTTGGACACCCCTTCAACATAGTGGATTTGGTTATTTCAGCCACACCCGCAGCTGACAGGTGTATAAAATCGAGCAAACAGCCATGCAATCTCCCTAGACAAACATTGGCAGTAGAATGGCCTTACTGAAGATCTCAGTGACTTTCAATTTGCCACCTTTCCAAAAAGTTGGTTCGTCAAATTCCTGCCCTGCTAGAGCTGCCCCGGTTATTGTGAAGTGGAAACGTCTAGGAGCAACAACAGCTCATCCGCAAAGTGGTAGGCCACACAAGCTCATCGTGTAAAAATCATCTGTCCTTGGTTGCAACAATCACTACCGTGTTGCAAACTGCCATTGGAAGCAATGTCAGCACAAGACCTGTTCATCTTCATGAAATGGGTTTCCATGGCCGAGCAGCCGCACACAAGCCTAAGATCACCATGCGCAATGCCAAGCGTCGGCTGGAGTGATTTAAAGCCGCCATTGGACACTGTAACAGTGGAAACGCGTTCTCTGGAGTGATGAATCACGCACGCTTCGCCATCTGGCAGTCCAACGGACGAATCTGGGTTTGGCGGATGCCAGGAGAACGCTATCTGCCCGAATGCATAGCGCCAACTGTAAAGCTTTGTGGAGGAGGAATAATGGTCTGGGGCTGTTTTTCATGGTTCGGGGTAGGCCCCTTAGTTCCAGTGAAGGGAAATATGAACGCTACAGCGTACAATGACATTCTAGACAATTCTGTGCTTCCAACTTTGTGGCAACAATTGGGGAAGGCCCTTTCCTGTTTCATCATGACAATGCCCCCATGCACAAAGCGAAGTCCATACAGAAACGGTTTGTCAAGATCGGTGTGGAAGAAATTGACTGGCCCGCACAGAGCCCTGACCTCAACACCATCAAATACCTTTGGGATGAATTGGAATGCCGAATGTGAGCCAGGCCTAATCACCCAACATCAGTGCCCGACCTCACGAACACTCTTGTGGCTGAATGGAAGCAAGTCCCCACAGCAATGTTCCAACATCTAGTGGAAAGCCTTCCCAGAAGAGTGGAGGCTGTTATAGCAGCAAAGGGGTTACCAACTCCATGTTTATACCCATGATTTTGGAATTAGATGTTCGACAAGCAGGTCAATCAATCAAATGTATTTATAAAGCCCTTCTTACATCAGCTGACGTCACCAAGTGCTGTACAGAAACCCAGCCTAAAACCACAAACAGCAAGCAATGCAGGTGTAGAAGCAGCTGTCTACATACTTTTGGTAAGAAAGATCAGGATTATTATATATAATTTTTTGTACATGTTTTTAACCCCTTAATTTTGGCACTAAACAGTATCCATATACAGTATGCTTGCATACATTTTTTCGACTGGTACCGGGGTACCTTCAGACAAATCTTTTGAGGCCTGTGGGCGTCCTAGAGCAAAACAACCGGCACTAACGTGTTCGTGAGAGACTCACATATAAGTGTGCAGCCCAAACTGTTCGGACGCTACAGATAGAAGTTGGCAGTCCCCGAAAAACAGAGAACACAATCGTGTTTGTGAGTCTCATCTTCCCATAGAGGTGTCATAATATAACGAACAAAAATATAAACGCAGCATGTAAAGTGTTGGTCACATGTTTCATGAGCTGAAACAAGAGATCACAGAAATGTCCAATACGCACAAAAAAACGTATTTCTCTCAAATTTTGTGCACAAATTTGTTTACATCCCTGCTAGTGAGCATTTCTCCTTTGCCAAGATAATCCATCCACCTGACATGTGTGGCATATCAAGAAGCTGATTAAACATCATGGTCATTACACAGGTGCACCTTGTTCTGGGACAATAAAAAGCCACTCTAAAATGTGCAGTTTTGTCACAAAAAACACAATGCCACAGATGTCTCAAGTTTTGAGGGAGTGTGCAATTGTCATGCTGATTGCAGGAATGTCCAACAGAGCTGTTGCCAGAGAATTGAATGTTCATTTCTCTACCACTCTACTATAAGCCACCCCAACGTCGTTTTATAGAATTTGGCAGTACGTCCAACAGGCCTCATAACCGCAGACCACATGTAACCACGCCAGCCCAGGACTTCCACATCCGGCTTCTTCACATAATGCACAGACCCATTTCGCAAGGATCTGTACACAATTCCTAGAAGCTGAAAATGTCCCAGTTGTTCCATGGCATGCATACTCACAAGATATGTCTCCCATCGAGCATGTTTGGGGTGAACTGGATTGACATGTATTACAGCGTGTTCCTGCCAATATTCAGCAGCTTCACACAGCCATTGTAGAGGAGTGGGACAACATTCCACAGGCTACAATCAACAGCCTGATCAACTCTATGTGAAAGAGATGCGTTGTGCTGCATGAGGCAAATGGTGGTCACACGAGATACTGACTGGTTTTCTGATCCGCAGATTCATATCTGTATTACCAGGTCACAATAAATCCATAGATCAGGGCCTAATGAATTATAAATGAACTGATTTCCTTATATGAACTGTAACACAGTGAAATCTTTTTGAAATTGTTGCATGTTAGGCTTATATTTGAGTTCAGCGTACTTTGTAGGCCAAACCGTTCGGACACTACAGACGATTTTGTGAGAAGAACCGATTTCCGGGGTGTCTCATGGTCTAACAAACCCTATCTCTGTCACCTTTCGCCGCAGATGCGGAAGTGCGACATCGGCGTATGCGGTGGATTGAGACGCACACAATGCAATGAAAAATGGATATCTCTAGCTTAAACTAAGCCACCGAGCTTACACTTAAACAGAATGTTACAGGGATTATTTTATTATGCTCATCAGAGTTCTGCAGGGGCGTGAACATAGACTCCAGGGGGCTATTAATTGCCCCAAATACAGTCATCTCCGCAGGAAAATATGTTCTAGAAATCATGTGTGGTTGTGAATGTAAATGGTTGAAATTGACCACCTTATTAAGGTGAAAGATACTGCTAAAAGCTTTATTGACCATTACGGGCAAGCCAGATCACCACATGCTAACGCCACATCCAACATGCGCACATTTGAGTCATGAAATCCCTAGGCCCCTGGAGAGCGAGGTGAAAGGAATGAAGCTCCCTGTAGCCTGCTAGATGAGTGAGGAGTTGAAAGGCGTGGAGAAGCAACAACTTCAAAGCAAGGCCAATGGGCGTTACCTGAAAAATAGGTACACCGACACATATCCATCCATATAGGCCAGTGGGCATTATTAAAAACACACGAAGAGGATTCAAAGTGTGAGTGGTCAGCTTGGGCCACTGTGTCCAAACTACAGTACATGATACTTATAGGACCACGAGTTTTCACAGGTCATGTGGTAAGGAAAAACTCCTTGCCCCTATGGCACAGATACACACTCTACATAACTTCCCCCCTTTCAGCTACGTCCCTCTAAGGCTCCGACATGGTAAATCATTTGTTAGCATGGCAACATGTAAAAAACGGGAATAAATATGGATTTACGGTCGGGGAGAAGAGCATCGCATCATCAAAGCAACAAACACGCCTCTCCACGCCACTGGTGCCAGTTCAATGAGATGGAGAGATGAAAAAAGAGATGAAAGCTAATGAAAGACAAACATGAGAGGTGGTGAGGGATGGGAGATACGGGGGGATGAGAGGGGGATGAGAAGGGGGAGGGGGGCGACAGTGTCTGGTGGGGTCCAATCAAAATGCAGCATGCTGCCGTAGTCAATAGCAGGGAGATGAAAAGGATCTGGTACCCAGACTGTGAGGTCTCTGGGAGGGAGGCCTAGCTCTCTGTGTCTGTGTGTGTGTCTGTGTGTGTGTGTTGGATTGCCAAACCAACAGGCTGCCTTGTTTGCGCCAAGTCCTGTACTCTAGCTCACTGTAGTGCAGTGCAGCGTTAGTGTACATATCACAGGGTGTTCTGTACTGTAGATGTAACTAGCGGAGAACACATGCAGGTCAGCCTGGAGAGTGGAGCACAGTATGGATTTTTCCCACTGTCCCCCACAGTTACCAGTACCCTACGTTCCAACACAGAAGCTTCAGCTCAAGGCTACAGTACGGACTGTATGTACAGTTACAATGAAGCAGCTCAATGAGCTCATGTTTGTGGTTGCATTAGAGACACATGGAAGGACGTCATCACAGTGCCTGAGATGTTGATGATTTACAGTAATTACTGTCACATGGTCATCGTTAAGTCTTAATCCAAGACTCTTTAGGAATACATGGTAATCATGCTACTGACAACTGTGGCATCTATTACTAAACCTTCTGCATGCTACAATGAAACAGGTTGCAATACAGACACGCAAAAGGATGTCATCAAACGGACGATAATGATGATCATTCGATTACTGTAACATGATCACTGCTTCAGTCTTGAACATGACATCATGCTACTGACAACATTAAAACCCATTGCTAAGCGTATGGCATTAACCGTGCAGCTCCTAAACGCCATTCTTAGTCATAGCTGTTGAGTTAGATCCGACCGAAACACCAGTAGTCTGTGGTAGACGGAGGAGGACCCCCGTGCTGCGGTGATGTCAGTAAAGGGTGCATGTATTCTACTATTGGCTCACCTAATAGAACACAGGCAGTCATTAGCAGTCATTAGCTTCTTCCCGGCTGCGGCTACGTGTGAGTGCTCGCACGCGCGTGCACGTTTGTCTCTTGTATATAAACGCTTACCTGTACATTCGTTTTGAGGGGTCCTCTCCTTCTGTCTCACCCCCCTTCTCCCAGTCTGTGACTCTCCCTCATTTCTCTCTCTCTCTCTCTCTTTCTCTCAACGCCCCCAGTCCTCTCTATAACCACAATACCCTAAACTTTCAGAAATAGCACTGTAGCCTATACTTTAAATGCATAAACACAAAACCCCTCACTTACTTACCATTGTCTTATCTGTCAAAGCAGATTTAGCTATCTATAATTGTGTATTTTGCCATGTTTTCTACATGATGTACACTTCACTTTGTAGCACAAGGCCTCCCCTATAGGCCTTGCTACTGTATGAGGCCATAGTCTGACAGGGTTTAAACGCAGTGGGTGTGTGATTCATGGTACTGCTGTCCTCTAATTGAGGAGATAAGATCAGCTTGTGTATTAATGGACAACTAATTACCTGACTGGAGGTATTACTGCTGCTATTCTGCAGGTAACGTATGCCTCAGCCAGGGTCACTGCCTCAGCAAAACCCTTTATCTCCGGTCATTAGAGCCATAATGAAGTTATTCTTCCTCTTCTTCCCCCCCTCTCATGTCTATGGCATATTGCACTGGTGGCCAGCGGAGTGGTGCTCAGTCTTGTGTTATAGGTCTGGGGCTGTATGTCGCCTATATAAAGAGACTGAGAAGAGCTGATTAAGGATCAGTTTTTCCTTTTAGTTCAGAATGATTGAGTGCATGGACACGGAGGACCTGATCCTAGATCAGCACCCTTTCTTGAATATAGGCTTTTGTAACGCGTAGGCTTTAGATGTGGCCTTTACTGTCGATGGAGGTTGTTTTGTAGCACTGACTGCCCAATGACATATTATACCCGGCCAGTTATTAGAGTTTATGTTCGTGGAGACGCAGGTTGCCTGTTAAAGATTGGAATTGTGTGCTATTTTGTTCTGTTTAAGCGTGTGCCATTTGTGAGTGTGCTTGGCTGTTAGCCAGAGAACCTGTTATTTGGGCTCTCTCTCACTGCTGCCAGGCATTTGATACTGGGGTACTTTTACACGTATTTAAACTCTGAACATTCAAAGAATGGGCCGAGAGCAAACAGTGCCGTCAACTGGATCTAGATAACTGGAGTGCCACCTGCTGGTAATGAAAGGAAATGCATGTGGAAGGTGCATAATGATATACGCTGTTGGATGTACACATGCACACACACACACACACACACACACACACAAACATTTTGTTTTACTATCCTTGTCTGGACCAAATAATTATTCCCATTCAAAATCCTATTTTTCTTCACCCGTAACCTAACCCTAACCGTAACCCTTTACTTAACCGTAACCTTAACCTTAACCTTAAGCCCTAACCCTAACCCTAACTCCTAACTCCTAACTCTATAATACTGTAGCTTTTTTCCTTGGGGGGGGGGGTCTGCGAAATGTCCCCACTTGTGAAAATGTTCCTTGTTTTACTATCCTTGTGAAGGCTTCTGGTCCCCACAAGGATAGTAAAACCAAAAACACACACAGACAAACACACACACTTACATTCATAGCATATATTCGCTATTGTCATCTGAAATGGCTCTATGATGAGTGTTCGATTTTGAAAAGGTCCTGTCCATCATTTTCTCCCGCTACGTTTGAAACATACTTTGTTCATCACAGGATCAAACAAAAATGCCCACATCATTTAAATATCACAAGGATCTGCCGCTCTGTCCAGCAAAATGTCTAGATCTTAGGAGAGTGACATTTTCACACCAGCAGTGACTCATCTCTCTCTCTCTCTCTCTCTCTCTAGAGAGAGAATCTTCTTGTCTTTCCCTCCCTTCTCTTTCTCTCATGCTGAACTGGTATATGACCTGAATTGTGTGTCTGATCTGCAGTAGGATTAGCTACAGGTCTTGGGTGTTGAACTCTTAACCAAAGCACCTGATCTGCTTGGCTGCAAGCACAGACCCAATGTGTTTCACTATTGTCATTACCAGAAAGCGTTTAACTTTTTCCAAAATAAAAAAGCAAAAGGGTTTATAAAAAGGGCCCCTGCTTTTCCTTTAGAGGTCCAGAGGCATCTTTTGCTCCCCTTCTTTTCCTTTAGAGGGCCAGAGGCATTTTTTGCTCCCCTGCTTTTCCTTTAGAAAGCCAGAAGCGATGGGGGTGCAAAGGAAGGGAAGGAGAAAGAGGGAGGTATGGATAAATATGGGAACGGGAGGAGGAAGAGTAGTAGGGGCTCCTAGACCCTCGTTTCCCGTGTCAACCCTTCAGAGCGGGGGATAGTGTTCAGGATCTATTGATCCCAAGTCAGTGGACCAGTAATCCTGCAGACGTGTTTGATTCCGACTGTTGTCTAGGCCTCGGTGCACAGCCCAATCCTCCCTATATAAGACTTTTACTCCCTCTCTCTCTACCCCATCTTCTCATAAAGCATTGATATGCATGACGGGAGGCCCGGAGAGGTGTTAGTGGTAGTGGTGGTGGGAGGAGAGAGGGAGTCTGGGTATTAAGTGTGTATATATTGCAACAGGAAATGCCTGGCGAGTTGACTGCAGACACAGCAGCTGGGACCTATCAGCGGCCTGACAGGAGACAGGGGCCCGAGCGAGGTGTTCACGAGCTGCCAGCCCAGCGGACCTTCCTACTCTCTACTTCTCTCCCATTTTCGCTTTCTCACTCTGAGAAGCACTGAGTCTGCACTTTAGGAGTTGGTTGATGTCGACTGACTGACCGACTGGTCGGTGTGGGAGAGTTTGAGACTTCTCTAGTCATCAACAATTTGGGGGTACTTTTTTCCAAGATTGCTTTGGCTCTGTAGCAGTTAGGAGGATTTCATGCTGTGATGACTTGGGGTTTGGAACTGAACTGTTTCATCTGCCCCACGAGCTGGAAATGGCTCACGTATGTTATCAGCAGGCACGAGAGGACCAAGTTGATCAAACGGGGGGATCGAGTGTGTATAAGCACATTATTGTAAGTCCACCTAAGCACATTATGCAGGGAGGGGGTAAATCTGCTTGCGTGCGTGTTCTTTAATCGGCTTTCCGTCCTTGATAACAATGTGTACCTATTTATATGTGTTTACGTAATGGCCGCCGCAGGTCTGTTATGGTGGGGCCCACTATGGGGACTGGGGGACCTCTGGGTGGTTCAGGGTCCCTCTTTTCACTGAGCTGACTTCTGCAGGGGAGCCGGCTAAATCCTGTCTATTCTCCCTGGCACTGCCCCGTGCCAGGAATGGGGCTTTGTGCTGTGCAGGTTGAGTCCTGCTACACACTGCAGAGGGGGGGTAGAGGGGGGTAGAGAGGGGCACACACGGGCACATCCCAATGGGTATTCACTCTTACCCAACGAAGACACTGGGCCGGAGCACAGCGACATGACACACAGATACAGACAGATGGATTTGGGCAGATACAGGGAAGGAAGGCATGTTTAAAATTGATTCATTTCAGTTAACCAGTTACCAGGTTAAATAAAATGTTAAAACAAGTCAGGCATATGTAGGCTATTGATATAATTTATGCTACAAAAAAGTGGTTACAGGTGCAGTATCGCAAGTATAAAAAGAAATCACATGGTTTGGAAATAAGGTGAAAATGATGATCATACCCTTCCCTATATGTCCTATTTCTCATTGCCCCTTTCATGATGTACAGTACTGCTCCAGTGTGATTGGACCTGAATTTGGCTAATGCTGACTTTGATTTACATGTACAATTTAAATTGTGGCACTGCTTATTCCTGTGCTTCTGAGACTTGCATTTTATACCAGCTCGATTTTTCCAAATGCATATTTTATTTCACTTCTGGTTGATGGCCCCATATGGTAAGATGTTTCATTTTCAATACAGAATTCCAGATATAATGAAGCGCAATTAAAAAGCAATATGCAATGACTTTCCGTGATCATTAAGGCCTTTTTTTGACATTTCCACATTGACACCCTGGTACTTCCTCACTCATTAAACCTATTCCCTTTCTCATGTTCTCACCCTTTCCATCCCTCATTTCCTCCCTCACACTCACTCCCTCACACTCACTCCCTCACATTCCAAATCTCTACCGTTCTCCCAAAGCGTGCACTTGTAAACTCCCCCTCATGGATTTAAAAGGAATGGACTGATGTGAGGAATATGAAAAAAAGCCATGCTTGCTCCAATCCAATGCTTTTAAACGCATGAGGGCGAGTGAACTAGTGCACACTTCTAAAGAGTGTATAGAATCAGAACGCAGCAATTCCCCATAAGTAAAATGTATTTAAAATACATGTAGTATATTTGCATTCTTGCTCAAATGCATGTAATGCCTGACAATATCCAGAAACGCATGGCTTTGACATAGATTCTACAGGGTGGCCAAAGTGGTTCGTAATTCAGCTTCTAAAATGACTCTTTAATTATTGATTAAAGGAGATCATTGTTCAAAAATGATTTCGATTTCACCTAATTGTAACATTCTGTCATAAAGAGCACATGTTCAACTTCATAAAAAAACAAGTTTCCCCATCTAAAAATGAAAAGCTATAGTAAGTGCCTCTCTTCTGCTTAATTAAATCATGAAAAAAGGCTGTTTTTGCATGTTTTGTTTTTGTTTTTATCGATTCAAACAAAAACGATACATCGTAAAACGCTCCACAATATGTCAAGGTGTAGATCTAGGTCTTGTGCTTCCAATGAGGGGTATTATCATCCGCTTCACCGGATGGTTAGCGGTGTTATGGTGTGTTTGTAATCAAGAGGAAAGGGGGAATTTACCACATCTGGGAAAAAATCCACTTGAAACGGCCCTCCAACTGGTAATTGCTAGTTAAATCAGAAAGGAATCCGGTTGCAAAGTTACCGGTAATTTAGCAAAGTTACCGGAATCTTCAATCATTTTGACAATTAACGGAAAATCTATGGCAATCAATCGTAACTTTGGTTATTTATACTTTAATAACGTCTTTTATATATCTGTGTCTATATTGTCCATAAGTTTATAGTAGATAGACCATATGGTTCAAGAGAAAATAGCCTAATTAATGAAAAGAGCATCTAATCAACAATAGCAGTATTTACAATAAACTCTGAAACTCTTCCAACTATTGACTTTTTTCATAACTGCTACCAGTTTGACGCAAAAAACATTGACAACAAATACAAATTGACTAAAAGTAAAATAAATAAGTGTGTTAAAAAATATCAAGGATATTTCATACTGACACCCTCATATTAAACACCAATGGTATCCACTACATTTACATTTACATTTTAGTCATTTAGCAGACGCTCTTATCCAGAGCGACTTACAGTAGTGAATGCATACATTTCATTAAAAAAAATTCTGTGCTGGCCCCCCGTGGGAATTGAACCCACAACCCTGGTGTTGCAAACACCATGCTCTACCAACTGAGCTACAGGGAAGGCTAAATATATAGGATAATGTTTTACAGCTTTGTCATTCAATAAAAATAAAACATCTTCTTATTTCATTATTTCATATATTTTCCATGTGATAAGGCCAGAGAGTGGGCCAGAGATAATTACAGAATTACAGATAATCTGAAGTACCCAAAAGGGCCACTAGATGTCTTGTGATAGATTACATAAATTCCTTGAAAGATACCAAAATTCTGGTAGTTTACTAGTAAACTTTGAAAGTTTCCACCAATATGCCCTCTCTTTGCAACCCTAGCCAAGAATTCCCTTGTGACAGGGGGAATGGAAGCGTATTGTGTACAACAGGGAGGGGCAATTGAATGCAAGATTCACAAAACATTTTAAATTGTAAAAAAATTTCTAGCCTGTCTATCTATGGGTAACAGGGTTGACGTATTATGTTCGACCTGCTCAGTTTTTCATCACAAAACACCAGATAATGGCCAAAAAGAATAGACCTAGCTCACCTGCTTTTAAACAAGGATTTCACTTGATTCTTCTGAAATAAATATTTAAAAATGAATAGTTTCACAATATTAAAACGAGACTTCACTTCACATAACAGGGACAGATCTAATCTTCAGAAATGACCTTGTCAAAGCAGCGAAATAACTATAGGGCTTTACAATGATGGTGAAAATGTTTAGTATTTTGGGGAGTTAGTGAATTCAAATCTTTCTAGAAGTCACAGAGGGTTCACGGATGGACAATACATTTACATTTTAGTCATTTAGCAGACTTTTCAAAATGCTGAATTTTTTGTACTAGCAAGTCTTTATTCATATATAAAATTGATTGAATTCTCCGTATGAAGTATATTAAAGGGCACTTCATTTCATACAGTTCTGCCTGTTGGAAGTTGGTTGCAATGCTCTCGTCAAGTTTGTTTGTTTATTTGTCATATGTACATGAAAGACATTGAGTCACTACATGGCCGATAATGTATCATGTTTGTAGTTATTTTTGTGTTCATTTAAATACATGTCAGTGCATTTGGTATGCATCAAGTGCACAATTTCGTGTTTTCAAATTGGTAGTTACAGTCTTGTCTCATCGCTGCAACTCCTGTATAGACTCAGGAGAGGCAAAGGTCGAGATCCGTGCGTCCTCGGAAACACTACCCAACCCAACCCACAATGCTTCTTGACACAATGCCCACTTAACCCAGAAGCCGGCCGCAGCAATGTGTCAGAGAAAACACTGTACACCTGGCAACTGTGTCAGCGTACATTGCATCCGGCCTGCCACAGGAGTCGCTAGTGCACGATGGGATAAGGACATCCCTGCCGGCCAAACCCTACCCTAACCCAGACGACGCTGGGGCAATTGTGCACCGCCCCATGGGTCTCCCGGTCGCGGCTGGCTGCGACAGAGCCTGGACTCGAACCCAGAATCTCTAGTGGCACAGCTAGCACTGCGATGCAGTGCCTTAGACCACTGGGAGGCCCTGATAAAAATGCATTTTGACTAAATATTTTGTAGCAGTGGCAGCCTATTAGAAGACTTGGAGGCGTTGCTTGTTGGGGACATTGCTTGGTCTCAATGCTTTTTGGCCTCCCATGAGACGGATTGTCATGCCAGTTAATGTGTTATGTTGTGTTACATGATTAAATGTTAAAAGCATTTGATCAACAACAACAACAACAACAAAAAATCTACATTTGGTCATATGTGGAATAATGGACTTTGCAACAGGCTGTATGACAGCAACCCCAAACTCCATAAAACACCTAATATCCAGCTCCCTCTACAACCTAGAAATCAAAGTCAAGGTCTCTGCTGCCGTTTCACCACCATTCACCCCAGAAGCAAAGGAGCAGTTCTAAGTCCATTACTCTTCACATTTTACATCTCAGATATCTATTACCCTCCACCTACCATTGACCACGTGTTTGCAGACGACCTTTGCTATTGGTCAAGCTCAAAGTGCCCCCACCTGGCCGTCAACAAACTCACACAGACCACATCCAAAATAGAAAACTGGTCAAACGTGGCATGTCAAATTTAACCCTCAAAAAACAACAGTGCATCCTCTTAACCTGTCTGGGACGCTTGCGTCCCACCCTAGTCAACAGCCAGTGGAATCGCGTCGCGCTAAATAAAAAACCTCATAAATGCTATAACTTCAATTTCTCAAACGTATGACTACTTTACACCATTTTAAAGATACACCTCTCCTGAATCGAACCACGTTGTCCGATTTCAAAAAGGCTTTACAGCAAAAGCAAAACAGATTATGTTAGGAGAGTACCCTGCCAAAAAAAATCACACTGCCATTTTCAAAGCAACTAGCATGCATCACAAATACCCAAAACACAGCTAAATGCAGCACTAACCTTTGACAATCTTCACCAGATGACACTCCTAGGACATCATGTTACACAATACATGCATTTTTTGTTCGATAAAGTTCATATTTATATATAAAAATAGCATTTTACATCGGCGCATGACGTTCAGAAAATATTTTCGCTCAAATGCTTCCTGTGAATCAGCACTACAATTTACAAAATTACTATTCGAAAACATTGTTAAAATGTAATAGTGTCATTCAAAGAATTATAGATTAACATTTCATGAATGCAACCGCTTTGCCAGATTTAAAAATAACTTTACTGGGAAATCACACTTTGCAATAAATGACGTGGTATGCTCAGAAAAATAGGCTAGGCGATACATGTTAGCGCCATCTTGGAACCATCTAAAATCAAATATACTATTGTAAATATTCCCTTACCTTTGATTATCTTCATCAGAAGGCACTTCCAGGAATCCCAGGTCCACAACAAATGTAGTTTTGTTCGAAAAAGTTAATAATTTATGTCCCAATAGTTCCTTCTTGTTAGCGCGTTCCGAAGGCTACTCATAATGTACTGAAGTGCGCGGGACTTGTCGTCACGAATGTGCAAAAAATATATATTTACGTTCGTTCAAACATGTCAAACGTTGTATAACATAAATCTTTAGGGCCTTTTTCAACCAGAGCTTCAATAATATTCAAGGCGGACGATTGCATTGTCTTACTAAACGTTTCGGAACAAAAGGGTTCCCATGGGCGTCCGCGTCATAGTAGTAATGGCCCTCCCCCAGTGACCAACTTCCCAAGCCTTTCTTTGGGTCAGTTTCTACCATAGAAGACTCAAACCACTTTGTAAAGACTGTTGACATGATTAATAAGTCCCTGTGTGTTTCAATGGCAAAGGTTTGAAGTGATTCCGCACATCAGATTTCCATTTCCTGTTAGGATTTGTCTCAGGGTTTTGACTGCCATATGAGTTCTGTTTTACTCACAGACACCATTCAAACAGTTTTAGAAACTTTAGACTGTTTTCTATCCAAATCTACTAATGTATGCATATTCTAGTTACTGGGCAGGAGTAGTAACCAGATTGAATCGGGTCCGTTTTTTATCCGGCCGTGCAAATACTGCCCCCTATCCCCAACAGGTTTTAACAAGAAACACCAACACAAAACTGAAGAAGCCCATCAATTTCACACTGCATGGTGAGAAAGTTTCCTTCCAACAGAATATGCAGTGGACCACAGACACCAGCAACCTAGAGAAGGAAGGACATCAAATAATGAACCAACTCAAAGCCCTTTGTGGAAAGACAAATGGAGCAGCACAGGAAACAATTTTAAAAGTTTACATCAGTTACATAAAATCAATCTTCGGGTATTCTCTTCATGCCTGGATTACAGCCTCCACACAAAAGAATTAACAGACTACAAAGAATACAGAACCGCGAAATAATTCTGGGGCAGCAGGTATCCTTGAGGTTAGAAAGTTGGGCCAGCAACTGTAAAGGTTGCTGGTTCAAATACTGTAACCGACAAGATGAAAAACTGTTTGCTGTGCCCTTGAGCAAGGCACTTAATCCTAACTTCTTCAGAGGTACTGTGCAATGGTGTCCCCACTCCCTGTGGGAAGATTTGATTTGATTTTGTGGGAGTTGGGATATGCAAGAAACACATTTCCATACACACTTGTGTGTAAACAGGACAAATATAATCAGCCCCAAATTATTATTATAATAAACTGGCATACATATTTCACCACTTCATCAAAACATCCACAACATATCCAGAGTTTAAACCATCGCAGATAGACAAGCAATGATTGTACAGACATTTTTGAAAAGAGACAACCCATCACTGAAGATAACCATACAAGAAGCACAGTGGGACACAGAAACACCACGATGCTGCTGATGTCAAAGCCGGACTGAAACCAACATTGAACCAACACAACCACCTATCCCTAACATGACCCCACCAGGCCAAACATAACTGACCCCAACCCCACATGACCATCTTTTCCTCTTTTTAGTTTTTAGTTTTGTTTTCTAACCTAACTTCTATTTTAGAAGGACTATCTTTAATTTACCTACTTTAAATGTACTTAAAACTTACTATACATATCTTAAACATGCTTTTTATCCCTTTAGTACCAAACTGTATAATACATCATATAACTAACCCTACCCCCTATTCCCTATCGTCCATAATCTGGGTCCATATCCTTTATCCTCTACGGGATTGGTGTCCCTATACCGGGACGGTTGAGGTAACGTGCGCTAATGTGATTAGCATGACGTTGTAAGTAAAACCAAACTTTACAGGACATAGACATGTCTTATATAGTGAGGGAAAAAAGTATTTGATCCCCTGCTGATTTTGTATGTTTGCCCACTGACAAAGAAATGATCGGTCTATAATTTTAATGGTAGGTTTATTTGAACAATGAGAGACAGAATAACAACAAAAAAATCCAGAAAAACGCATGTCAAAAATGTTATAAATTGATTAGCATTTTAATGAGGGAAATAAGTATTTGACCCCTCTGCAAAACATGACTTAGTACTTGGTGGCAAAACCCTTGTTGGCACAGAGGTCAGACGTTTCTTGTAGTTGGCCACCAGGTTTGCACACATCTCAGGAGGGATTTTGTCCCACTCCTCTTTGCAGATCTTCTTCAAGTCATTAAGGTTTTGAGGCTGACGTTTGGCAACTCGAACCTTCTATGGGATTAAGGTCTGGAGACTGGCTAGGCCACTCCAGGACCTTAATGTGCTTCTTCTTGAGCCACTCCTTTGTTGCCTTGGCCGTGTGTTTTGGGTCATTGTCATGCTGGAATACCCATCCACGACCCATTTTCAATGAGCCTGGCTGAGGGAAGGATGTTCTCACCCAAGATTTTACGGTACATGGCCCCGTCCATCATCCCTTTGATGCGGTGAAGTTGTCCTGTCCCCTTAGCAGAAAAACACCCCCAAAACATAATGTTTCCACCTCCATGTTTGACGGTGGGGATGGTGTTCTTGGGGTCATAGGCAGCATTCCTCCTCCTCCAAACACGGTGAGTTGAGTTGATGCCAAAGAGCTCCATTTTGGTCTCATCTGACCACAATATTTTCACCCAGTTGTCCTCTGAATCATTCAGATGTTCATTGGCAAACTTCAGACGGCATGTATATGTGCTTTCTTAGGCAGGGGGACCTTGCAGGACCTTGCAGGATTTCAGTCCTTCATGGCGTAGTGTGTTACCAATTGTTTTCTTGGTGACTATGGTCCCAGCTGCCTTGAGATCATTGACAAGATCCTCCCGTGTAGTTCTGTGCTGACTCCTCACCATTCTCATGATCATTGCAACTCCACGAGGTGAGATCTTGCATGGAGCCCCAGGCCGAGGGAGATTGACAGTTCTTTTGTGTTTCTTCCATTTGCGAATAATCACACCAACTGTTGTCACCTTCTCACCAAGCTGCTTGGCGATGGTCTTGTAGCCCATTCCAGCCTTGTGTAGGTCTACAATCTTGTTCCTGACATCCTTGGAGAGCTCTTTGGTCTTGGCCATGGTGGAGAGTTTGGAATCTGATTGATTGATTGCTTCTGTGGACAGGTGTCTTTTATACAGGTAACAAACTGAGATTAGGAGCACACTAGATTAGGAGCACTCCCTTTAAGAGTGTGCTCCTAATCTCAGCTCGTTACCTGTATAAAAGACACCTGCGAGCCAGAAATATTTCTGATTGAGAGGGGGTCAAATACTTATTTCCCTCATTAAAATACTAATCAATTTATAACATTTTTGACATGCGTTTTCTGGATTTTTTGGTTGTAATTCTGTCTCTCATTGTTCAAATAAACCTACCATTAAAATTTAGACTGATCATTTCTTTGTCAGTGGGCAAACGTACAAAATCAGCAGGGGATCAAATACTTTTTTCCCTCACTGTATGGACAGAAAGCTTAAATGCTTGTCAATCTAACTGCACTGTCCAATTTACAGTAATAATACAGTGTAAAAATACCATGCTACTGTTTGAGGAGAGTGCACAACAACAACAAAATGGTATCACGGCAACTGGTTTGATACATTCACCTCTGAAGGTAAGTAATGTACTTACATTCAGTAATCTTGCTCTGATTTGTCATCCTGAGGGTCCCAGATATAAAATGTAGCATAGTTTTGTTTGATCAAATACATTTTTATATTCAAATGTAGTGACTGGGTTCTACAGTTTGAACCCCTGCTGTCTCTGGCTCCACAACCACCCTGCCCGGCCATCTAGATGTGTGAATGTTAGTGTATAAGCTAATGATCCATCATGTATGACATTCCTGGGGTGTGTAAACTAAAATATTGTATTACCATATAATATTTGTATGTTCTCTATAGTTATGTACTTGAAAATGTATTTTTTTTAAATTTAACCTTTGCTTAACTAGGCAAGTCAGTTAAGAACAAATTCATATTTACAATAACAACCTAGGAACAGTGGGTTAACTGCCTTGTTCAGCGGCAGAATGACAGATTTTTACCTTGTCAGCTCGGGGATTCCATCCAGCAATCTTTCGGTTACCGGCCCAACACTTCAAACACTAGGCTACCTGCCACCCCAATGTACCAATTGGGCACATTTGGGCAGACTTTCTACAAAATATTGTAAAGAATAGCAATGCTTCACTGGATCAATCTTAAACTTTGCACACACACTGCTGCCATCTAGTGGCCAAAATCTCAGTTGCCACTAAACTGCAATATTAAACTCAGTAAGAAAAGAAATGTCCTCTCACTGTCAACTGCATTTATTTTCCAGCAAACTTAACATGTGCAAATATTTGTATGAACATAACAAGATTCAACAACTGAGACATAAACTTAACAAGTTCCACAGACATGTGACTAACAGAAATTGAATAATGTGTCCCTGAACAAAAGGGGGGGGGGGGTCAAAAGTAACAGTCAGTATCTGGTGTGGCCACAAGCTGCGTTAAGTACTGCCGTGCATCTCCTCCTAAAGGACTGCACCAGATTTGCCAGTTCTTGCTGTGAGATGTTACCCCACTCTTCCACCAAGGCACCAGGTTCCCGGACATTTCTGGGGTGAATGGCCCTCACCCTCACCCTCCGATCCAACAGGTCCCAGATGTGCTCAATGGGATTGAGAACCGGTCTCTTTGCTGGCCATGGCAGAACACTGAAATTCCAGTCTTGCAGGAAATCACGCACAGAATGAGCAGTATGGCTGGTGGAATTGTCATGCTGGAGGGTCATGTCAGGATGAGCCTGCAGGGATAGTACCACATGAGGGAGGAGGATGTTTTCCCTGTAACGCACAGCATTGAGATTGCTTGCAATGACAACAAGCTTAGAACGATGATGCTGTGACACACCGCCCCAGACCATGACGGACCCTCCACCTCCAAATCGATCCCGCTCCAGAGTACAGGCCTCGGTGTAATGCTCATTCCTTCGACGATATGTATTCCCGATCCTGTGCAGGTGTTGTTACACATGGTCTGCCACTGCGAGGACGATCAACTGTCCATCCTGTCTCCCTGTAGCGCTGTCTTAGGCGTCTCACAGTATGGACATTGCAATGTATTGCCCTGGCCACATCTGCAGTCCTCATGCCTCCTTGCAGCATGCCTAAGGCACATTCACGCAGATGAGCAGGGACCTTGGGCATCTTTATTTTTATGTTTTTCAGAGTCAGTAGAAAGGCCTCTTTAGTGTCCTAAATTTTCTTAACTGTGTCCTTAATTGCCTACCATTTGTAAGCTGTTAGTGTCTTAACGACCGTTCCACAGGTGCATGTTCATTAATTGTATATGGTTCCTTGACCAAGGATGGGAAACAGTATTTAAACCCTTTACAATGAAGATCTGTGAAGTTATTTGGATTTTTACAAATTATCTTTGAAAGACAGGATCCTGAAAAAAGGCATTTCTTTTTTTGCTGAGTTTAAATTATATTAATCTTTCATTTCAAAGCTGATTAAATCAAATCAAATCAAATGTATTTATATAGCCCTTCGTACATCAGATGATATCTCAAAGTGCTGTACAGAAACCCAGCCTAAAACCCCAAACAGCAAGCAATGCATGTGAAAGAAGCACGGTGGCTAGGAAAAACTCCCTAGAAAGGCCAAAAACCTAGGAAGAAACCTAGAGAGGAACCAGGCTATGAGGGGTAGCCAATCCTCTTCTGGCTGTGCCGGGTGGATATTATAACAGAACATGGTCAAGATGTTAAAATGTTCATAAATGACCAGCATGGTCAAATAATAATAATCATAGTAGTTGTCGAGGGTGCAGCAAGCACGTCCGGTGAACAGGTCAGGGTTCCATAGCCGCAGGCAGAACAGTTGAAACTGGAGCAGCAGCATGGCCAGGTGGACTGGGGACAGCAAGGAGTCATCATGCCAGGTAGTCCTGAGGCATGGTCCTAGGGCTCAGGTCCTCCGAGAGAAAGAAAGAAAGAGAGAAAGAGAGAGAGAATTAGAGAGAGCATATTTAAATTCACACAGGACACCGGATAAGACAAGAGAAATACTCCAGATGTAACAGACTGACCCTAGCCCCCTGACACATAAACTACTGCAGCATAAATACAGAAGGCTGAGACAGGATGGATCAGAAGACACTGTGGCCCCATCCGATGATACCCCCGGACAGGGCCAAACAGGCAGGATATAACCCCACCCACTTTGCCAAAGCACAGCCCCCACACCACTAGAGGGATGTCTCCAACCACCAACTTACCGTCCTAAGACAAGGCTATATTAGCCATATTGTATATTGTCATATGAATTGTACGTACATTTATATATAAAAAATGTAGTACTTTTCATAATATATCTTGGAATGTATTTAATCCAATCCAAAATACATTATTTGGCCAATTTTAAATATTTCACATGTATCCTAAAATATGTATCTAAAAATATGATAAATGTATGTTTCTTTCCATATGGGATCACTCACTCATTCACTCTTATTCATTCACTCACTCACTCACTTTTTTATGTCGGTAGAATACTATCTTGAGACATGTGCACATAACTTAATTTCTTCCGCGCAAAACTCCTATTGACTTTAATGCATGAACAAAAGTTAAAGTTTGAGTTCTGCTGTCATTTATAAAGTTAGGATTCAGCCCGCAATGAAAGAAACACACACTCTCCCTCCCAGGGCCCAGCTGTGTCTAACTCTCTTCACTCTGTTTAATAGGCAGCTATGTCCATTTGCTAACGTAATTACATTGACAGCAAAACCTGAGAAAGTAAGTCATAAAAATCTCTATCTCTTTTTTCCCTTTCTGTTCATCTCAATGTTCTCTTTTTCCCTCTATCCCTCTCTCTCTGACACACTCTCTCCCTCTCCCTCTTCTCCTCTTCCAGACCCTTTTAGCAGGCCCTTCACTGGGGGAATTCCATTGGGGGGAATTTTCCCCACATTACTCTGCTGGCATAGGCCTTTAAAGTCTTCACTGTCAAGGAAGACGGTATTGGTCATGGAACCACATAAGCCTTGAATGGAAATACACTACCGTTCAAAAGTTTGGGGTCACTTAGAAATGTCTTTGTTTATTAAAGAAAAGCAAATTTTTTGTCCATTAAAATAACATCAAATTGATCAGAAATACAGTGTAGACATTAATGTTAATGTTGCAAATGACTATTGCAGCTGGAAACGGCTGATTTATAATGGAATATCTACATTAGCGTACAGAGACCCATTATCAGCAACCATCACTCCTGTGTTCCAATGGCACGTTGTGTTAGCTAATCCAAGTTGATCATTTTAAAACACTAATTGATCATTAGAAAACCCTTTTGCAATTTGTTAGCACAGCTGAAAACTGTTGTTCTGATTGAAGAAGCAATAAAACTGGCCTTCATTAGACTAGTTGAGTATCTGGAGCAGCAGCATTTGTGGGTTCGATTACAGGCCCAAAATGGCTAGAAACAAAGACTCTTTCTTCTGAAACTTGTCAGTCTATTCTAGTTCTGAGAAATGAAGGCCATTCCATGTGAGAAATTGCCAAGAAACTGAAGATCTCGTACGACGCTGTGTACTACTCCCTTCACAGAACAGCGCAAACTGTCTCTAACCAGAATAGAAAGAGGAGTGGGAGGCCCCGGTGCACAACTGAGCAAGAGGACAGGTACATTAGAGACGACTCACAAGTCCTCAACTGGCAGCTTCATTAAAACACCAGTCTCAATGTCAACTTTTATTTTAATTTTTTTTTTTACTCCAAGATGGCGTAGCAGTGCAGACGTGGTTTGTCGTCTTCTCGTTAACCTCTTGCCGTTCCCCTAGGATAGGGGGCGCTAAAGCGATTTTTGAAAAAAAATTGTGCCCATTTTAAACGGCCTCCTACTCAAACTCAGAAGCTAGGATATGCATATAATTAATACTTGTGGATAGAAAACACCCTAAAGTTTCTAAAACGGTTTGAATGGTGTCTGTGAGTATAACAGAACTCATTTGGCAGTCAAAACCCCGAGACCGATCGTAACAGGATGTGGAATTCTGAATTGTGGACTCAACTTCACATCTTTGCTTATTAATCACACCGTGAGCTATGGTTCATTGAGCACTTCCTATTGCTTCCACTAGATGTCCCCAGTCTTTACAAAGTGATTTGAGCCTTCTACTGTGGAAACTGAATGAATGAGACGCTGTTGAAATTGGTCACATGAGGAGGGCCATCACCATTATGACGCCGGCGGCCCTGTCTACCCTCCCCTTTCGAAACGTTTTGAAACACAATACAATCGTCCCCCTCGAATCTTATTGGCTCTCTTGTTGAAACAGGCCCTGAAGATTTATGTTATACAACGTTTAAAAGGGGCCGACGGAGCTTTTGGATCAGCCTTCAGACGCGCTAACAACAACAAGCTAATGGAACATAAAGGATGAACTTTTTCGAACGAAAATACATTTGTTGTGGACCTGGGATGCCTGGAAGTGCTTTCTGATGAAGACAACCAAAGGTAAGGGATTATTGACAATAGTATACAAGACTTGATGTGATATGCGATTGTTCCAAGATGGCGCAGACCTGTATTTACTAGGTAATTTTCTGAGTATCGCATCCCCTTTTATCGCAAAGTGTGATTACCCAGTAAAGTTATTTTTAAATCTGGTATTACAGGTGCTTTCAAGAGATATTCATCTATAAATCTTAGAATGACAATATTACATTTTAAAAATGTTTTCGAATAGTAATTGAGTAAATTGTAGCACTGTTTCACCGGATGCATTTGAGGGAAAATAGTTAGTCAACGTTACGTGCCGATGTAAAATGCTGTTTTTATATATAAATATGAACTTTATCGAACAAAAGAATGCATGCATTGTGTAACATGATGTCCTAGGTGTGTCATCTGATGAAGTTTGTAAAAGGTTAGTGCTGCATTTAGCTGTTTTTTGGTTATTTGTGATGCATGTGGTTGGTCGGAAAATGGCTATGTGGCTACTTTTACGATATACTCCTCTAACATAATCTAATGTTTTGCTTTTCCTGTAAAGCCTTTTTGAAATCGAACAACGTGGGTCGATTCAGGAGAGGTGTATCTATAAAACGATATGAGACAGTCCTATATTTGAAAAAATAAATATATTAAATTTCGTTATGCTAATGTCGATAGGAGTTTTTCGCTGGCCGCACATGAGTTAACTTTTTGTATTTTTCGTATTTTTTTGTATATATTTCAATTTATTTTCAATCTCTTTTCCATTTTTAAATTAATATACCTTCCGGTAACCTGCCTCACCCAATGTGAAACGGATCCACTATTTATTATACCTTATATGCAGAACCTCCGTCAGAAGCTAGCCATCAGAGGCTAACCAGCTAATTAGCTACTAGCTATTTAGTCATTGTTAGCCACTGCTAGCGGCCTTTACCTTCTGCACAGACACCAGCCATTTTTTAGCCTGGATAATACTTGCCAGCCTGCCAGTATCGGATTGTTTTCTCCACTACAACGCCGGATTCCTGCCGTAAGCTCTGGACCTTTGCATCGGATCATCGCTGCTAGCTAGCTGCCACTGAGTGGCTATAGTGGCTAATGCCCCTGCCCCGAAGCTAGCACCAGTTAGCCGCGAGTCAGGAGCATCTCCCGGCTAGCAAACGAAATTACTACAACTACAATACTTCTTTCGCCATCTGGCCCGGACCCTATGTCGACATGGCGCCCCGCCGTACCACCATGACTGGTCCGCCGATGTAACTCCATCCTCTGTGCCCTCAACCGGTCTTTGCCGGACGTCGGAGCAGACGCTTCTACTTACCCCGGTCTGCTAACTTTAAACGCCGTGTCTCCCGCGTGCTAGCGTAGTAACGACTACCCCGCGGCTTCTCTGTTCCATCCATTGCTGTTCACTGGACCCTATGATCACTTGGCTACATTGCTGATGCCTGCTGGACTGTTCATTAATCACGGTACTCCATTTTGTTTATTTTCTGTTTATCTGTCGGCCTCGAACTCAGGCCCTGTGTGTAGTTAACTGACCCTCTCTGCCCATTCATCATTTTACCTGTTGTTGTTGTCTTAGCTGATTAGCTGTTGTTGTCTTACCCGTTGTCTTAGCTAGCTCTCCCAATCAACACCTGTGATTGCTTTGTGCCTCGCTTTAAGTCTCTCTCAAATGTCAATATGCCTTGTACACTGTTGTTTAGGATAGTTATCATTGTTTTAGTTTACTGCAGAGCCCCTAGTCCCACTCAACATGCCTCAGATACCTCCTCTGTCCCACCTCCCACACATGCGGTGACCTCACCCAGCATAACTATCCTGTCCAGAGATGCAACCTCTCTTATCATCACTCGGTGCCTGGGCTTACCTCCACTGTACCCGCACCCCACCATACCCCTGTCTGTATATTATGCCCTGAATCTATTCTACCACATCCAGAAATCTGCTCCTTTTATTCTCTGTCCACAACGCACTAGACAACCAGTTTTAATAGCCTTTAGCCGTACCCTCATCCTACTCCTTCTCTGTTCCTCGGGAGATGTGGAAGTTAACCCAGGCCCTGCGTGTCCCCAGGCACTCTCATTTGTTGACTTCTGTAACCAAAAAAGCCTTGGTTTCATGCATGTTAACAGCAGAAGCCTCCTCCCTGAGTTTGTTTAACTCACTGCTTTAGCACACTCCACCAACCCTGATGTCCTTGCCGTGTCTGAATCCTGGTTTAGGAAGGCCACCAAAAATTATGAGATTTCCATAACCAACTACAACATTTTCCATCAAGCTAGAACTGCCAAAGGGGGAGGAGTTCTGTCATACTTTCCAGGTCTATGCCCAAATAGTTAGAGCTTCTAATCTTAAAAATGAATCTCTCCAGAAATAAGTCTCTCACTGTTTTCGCCTGTTATACACCCCCTTCAGCTCCCAGCTGTGCTCTGGACACCATATGTGAATTGATTGCCCCCCATCTATCTTCAGAGTTCGTTCTGTTAGGTGACCTTAACAGGGATATGCTTAACGCACTGGAAGTCCTACAATCTAAGCTAGATGCCCTCAATCTCACACAAATTATCAAGGAACCTATCAGGTACAACCCTAAATTTGTAAACATGGGCACCCTCCTAGATATTATCCTGACCAACCTGCCCTCCAAATACACCTCTGCTATTTTCAATCAGGATCTCAGCGATCACTGCCTCATTGCCTGCACCCGCTATGGTTCCGCGGTCAAACGACCACCCGTCACCACTGTCAAATGCTCCCTAAAACACTTCTGTGAGCAGGCCTTTCTAATCGACCTGGCCCGGGTATCCTGGAAGGATATTGACCTCATCCCGTCAGTCAAGGATGCCTGGTTATTCTTTAAAAGTAATTTCCTCAGTATCTTAAATAAGTATGCCCCTTTCAAAAAATGTAGAACTAAGAACAGATATAGCCCTTGGTGTACTCCAGACCTGACTGCCCTGAACCGGCACAAAAACATCCTGTGGCGGACTGCACTAGCATCGAATAGACCCCGCGATATGCAACTTTTCAGGAAAGTCAAGGAAAGCAAAGGCTAGCTTTTTCAAACAGAAATGTGCATCCTGTAGCTCTAACTCCAAAAAGTTCTGGGACACTGTAAAGTCCATGGAGAATAAGAGCACCTCCTCCCAGCTGCCCACTGCACTGAGGCTAGGTAACACTGTTACCACCGATAAATCCACGATAATCGAGAATTTCAATAAGCATTTCTGTACGGTTGGCCATGCTTCCACCTGGCAACCCTAACCCCAGCCAACAGCTCCGCACCCCCCACAGCTACTTGCCCAAGCCCCCCAGCTTCTCCTTCACCCAAATCCAGATAGCAGATGTTCTGAAAGAGCTGCAAAACCTGGACCCGTACAAATCAGCAGGGCTAGACAATCTGGACCTTCTCTTTCTAAAATTATCCGCCACCATTGTTGCAACCCCTATTACCAGTCTGTTCAACCTCTCTTTCGTATCGTCCGAGATCCATAAAGATTGGAAAGCTACCACGGTCATCCCCATCTTCAAAGGGGGTGACACTCTAGACCCATATCCATCCTGCCCTGCCTTTCTAAAGTCTTCGAAAGCCAAGTTAATAAACAAATCGCTGACCATTTCGAATCCCACCGGACTTTCTCCGCTGTGGAACCCGGTTTTCAAGCTGGTCACAGGTGCACCTCAGCAACGCTCAAGGTACTAAACGATATCATAACCGCCATCGATAAAAGACAGTACTGTGCAGCCGTCTTCATCAACCTGGCCAAGGCTTTCGACTCTGTCAATCACAGTATTCTTATTGGCAGACTCAACAGCCTTGGTTTCTCAAATGACTGCCTCACGTGGTTCACCAACTACTTCTCAGATAGCGTTCAGTGTGTCAAATCGGAGGGCCTGTTGTCCGGACATCTGGCAGTCTCTATGGGGGTACCACAGGGTTCAATTCTCGGGCCGACTCTTTTCTCTGTATATATCAACGATGTCGCTCTTGCTGCGGGTGATTCCCTGATCCACCTCTACGCAGACGACACCATTCTGTATACATCTGGCCCTTCTTTGGACACTGTGTTAACTAACCTCCAAATGACCTTCAATGCCATACAACACTCCTTCTGTGGCCTCCAACTGCTCTTAAACGCTAGTAAAACCAAATGCATGCTTTTCAACCATTCGCTGCCCACACCTGCCCGCCCGACTAGCATCACTACTCTGGACGGTTCTGACTTAGAATATGTGGACAACTACAAATACCTAGGTGTCTGGCTAGACTGTAAACTCTCATTCCAGACTCATATTAAACATCTCCAATCCAAAATTAAATCTAGAATCGGCCTTCTATTTCGCAACAAAGCCTCCTTCACTCACGCCACCAAACATACCCTCGTAAAACTGATTATCCTACCGATCCTCAACTTCGGCGATGTCATTTAAAAAATTGCTTTCAATACTCAACTCAGCAAACTGAATGCAGTCTATCACAGTGCCATCCGTTTTGTCACCAAAGCCCCTTATACCACCCACCACTGCGACCTGTATGCTCTAGTTGGCTGGCCCTCGCTTCATATTCTTTGCCAGACCCACTGGCTCCAGATCATCTATAAGTCTATGCTAGGTAAAGCTCCGCCTTATCTCAGCTCACTGGTCACGATAACAACACCCACCCGTAGCACGCGCTCCAGCAGGTATAGCTCACTTGTCATCGACAAAGCCAACACCTCCTTTGGCCGCCTTTCCTTCAGTTCTCTGCTGCCAATGACTGGAACGAATTGCAAAAATCGCTGAAGCTGGAGACTTATATTTCCCTCTCTAACTATAAACATCAGCTATCTGAGCAGCTAACCGATCGCTGCAGCTGTACATAGCCCATCTGTAAATAGTCCACCCAATCTACCTACCTCATCCCCATATTGTTTTTATTTACTTTTCTGCTCTTTTGCACAGCAGCATTTCTACTTGCACATCACCATCTGCTCATCTATCACTCCAGTGTTACATTGCTAAATTGTAATTACTTTGCTACTATGGCCTATTTATTGCCTACCTCCTCACGCCATTTGCACACACTGTAAATAGCCTTTCTTTTTTTCTATTGTTTTATTAACTGTACGCTTGTTTATTCCATGTGTAACTCTGTGTTGTTGTTTGTGTCGCACTGCTTTGCTTTATCTTGGCCAGGTTGCAGTTGTAAATGAGAACTTGTTCTCAACTAGCTTACCTGGTTAAATAAAGGTGAAATAAAAAATGAATAAAAAACAGTGAGGACGCAACTCAAGGATGCTGGCCTTCTAGGCAGAGTTGCAAAGAAAAAGCCATGTCTCAGACTGGTCAATAAAAATAAAAGATTAAGATGGGCAAAAGAACACAGACACTGGACAGAGGAACTCTGCCTAGAAGGCCAGCATCCCGAAGTCTCTTCTTCACTGTTGACGTTGGGACTGGTATTTTGCGGGGAAACTATTTAATGAAGCTGCCAGTTGAGGACTTGTGAGGCGTCTGTTGTATTTCTGATCAATTTGATGTTATTTTAATGGACAAAAAAATGTTTTTCTTTCAAAAACAAGGACATTTCTAAGTGACCCCAAACTTTTGAACGGTAGTGTACGTTCAAGGAAATCTCCGCTTGTCCTTATTGTAATTCACTTAATCTGCACCATAACCTTATTGTAGTTCTCTTAATCTGCACCATAACCTATGAAGGTTATGGTGCAGATTAAGTGAACTACAATAAGGACATGAAGGTTATGGTGCAGATTAAGTGAACTACAATAAGGACATGAAGGTTATGGTGCAGATTAAGTGAACTACAATAAGGACAAGAGGAGACTTGCTTGAACGTACACTACCGTTCAAAAGTAGTATAACCATACCCTGGGTTATATGCACAGTAAAAACATAGACCCATGCAATAAGGTACTGCATGATGATGGTACCATAATGGGCACATGTACAGGCTAGCCAGCAACGAGACATAGGGTGAATGAGAATGGTAAAAGCATTCAAAGAAATTGGTCAGATTCAAGGAAATCTGTCTCACTAAAGGTTTATGCAGAACCATTGTTTGCACAATTACTGCCTATACACACTCTGTAAAGTGGTAGAAACTACTTGTTAAGGGAGTCAACTTGTTATTTCTGCTTTTCTGAAAACCAATCTGCGGTTTTATTTAATTCTGGTCCAATGAATCAAGCCTGTTTGAATAAAATAAACAGTAAAACGTCTTCTTCGATCTTTACCCTCTCTTTTACCCCAGTCAGTCAGTGTGTTCTATTAATCCTCAGTGATTGGTAACAAGGCCCACAGTGGGATAGGCAACAGCTTCACAATTACTGGGGACCGAGGCGTGGATTGGCCTGTGTTACATTCTTCCACAGATGTAGGAGTCTGTTAAGCACTGATTTATGTTGTATATTTGCATGGGGGTTAATCCAGACCTGTTAAGGAAGAACACCCAACTCCCCGGTGGCCCACAAACTAGATTCGCTATGCTAATTGCACCCCCCTCGCCCCACAAAATTCCAAAACGTTTCCCCTCTTAAACTAGGTAATTGTTATTGTTGCCAAAAGGAACAATAAAATAGGACAGCCTTGTCTTGTCATGCTGCGGTAATTTCCTGATGGCTACACACACGGCCAAAGTCATGTCAAAATTCTTCAGTTCGATAGTTTCATCCCCTTTCGTTTTTTGACAACAACGAGGAGCATTGTGTTTTTTTATGCAGTCTCTGTGGAGCTCTTTCTTGTTATTTTTTTCCTTTACAACCTCATATTCCCCACTGCTGCCTGTGCGCTTGCATCTGTAATCAGAATGTTACTTCATTGGGAGCTGTGCCTTTGTTGCCTGGCACTGCGGCGCCCCGGCTGTTCAGGGGCTCGCTGGGGGCTGCTGGGAGCTTAGCGCCACACTGGGTTTCAATGGGAGCCCACACTACTGCTAGTGCTTATCTACCCCCATGCAGGAGAGCGGTGGCATCGAACCGGTGGCTTATTAGCGAGGCAGGGAACGTATGCCAGCTCACACTGGGGGTGGGTGGGGGGAAATGGGAAGGTGTGTCATCCCCTCTCATTCCCCCATATATTATATTCTCACTAATGGCTAATGGCTACATACACCCCCCATAGAGCCAAGGAGCCTAGGAACCGAAAGCAAACCTTTTTTGTGTCGACGACGCAAAAGTGAAATGAGGGTAGGTTGGGAACCTAAGCACTTTATGTGTCGATGGAGGCATTTTGTTTTGCTTCTCGGTCAAATGTAAAACCGTAAAATGTTTTCAGGAAACACATCAGCACGTGAGAAACAGTAAGACAACATAGTTTGTGTTTTGTATTTTTTTGCGGCATGGTGTTATACGGTTGCTTTCAGATAAGGTAAGGTATTATTTTGGGCTAAACGAGTGGAATCACGACGTGAAAGTAGTACACTATCCTTCCTGTTGGTAATGTCTTCATTATGGAGCTGTGGCTGTGGCCATTATGACAGAACAGAAGGATGGTAGTCATAAAATGAAAGGCCAGGAGGACAATTCTGCATCAAAGGCCTGCACTACAAATGTGCACCATTTATGTGCAATCACATACAATCTTACTTCCTCCATTTCCATTTCCCCTTTTCACTTACTGCAGTAATTTCCCAGTCCTTTTTCCATGCACAACAGTAGCCACAGGACACCGGTTCACTATTTTAATCAGTGAAGACTGGGTTGTAGCAGAGTTTGCAAGGCTGTAATATAAGCTTGTACATTTGTATTCAGTGTTTAAAAGCATGGAGAATGTTATTGATTTATAACCATGACGAAAGATCACCTGAGAAAGTAACCTTATTAAATAACTTACAGGTATACTCAAGCATAGTATTGGATAACCATTAGCAGGTATTCTGTCTCTCCCTGGTGTAAATAAAGAAGGCATGAAAGGCCAAGGCAAAACACTGCCTATAAATGTGATTCAAATGAGTTGCTTTAAGGAAACATACACAAGGTTTATTCAACTGATGAGCAAAATGTATGAAGCTCGTTAGTAATCTTATCAAATTAGTACATGTACATTCACTAGTACTTGTACATTCAATACATGCATTATAATACATTTCTACTCAGAAAGAACACATTTGCATCTTTCCTAGAACTAACGTTAAACCTCATGTACTGGATCCAACACTAATACACAGTAAGGGGGCCTCCTAAGTATTGTTTAATTCTAGGAGACATGTACGCATTCCAGTGACTTGGGCCTATTCCCAACTTATCGTCTTGTCTAAACCACTCTATCCACTGTATACCCTCCCAAGTCCACTCAACTACTCCACATGCTGAAAGGGCCTGAAAAACTAGATGGAATGACGTGAAAACACTGAAACACTCGTCTATGCAGGATTTGTGACCGTCAGTGAATGTGGATCTCACGTGTCCAATTATCTGTGTGCTTTGTTTATCGTGAATTATCCCTATTTTCTCGCTTTCTTGTTTTGTCAGCGTGTATACAGTGTTTAAACGAATGCCTCGCAGACTGATTGCACTCGCGTGCTGGCTTAAAGAGAGCCATCTCCTAATCGCTGGCTGCGCCCAACTGTTGTTTTTAGGCATTAGCTGGTGTTTGGAATGAAGGACAGCGCTCCGGTTGCCCGCTTTGAAAGATTGATATCATCTGTGGGCCTCATGGTGCTTGGCTGCAGGAGTTGATGACGGCTTTGTTTTGTGCGTGTGCGGGAGCGGGTGAGTGATCGTGTGTGTGTGTCTTTGAATTTTTTTATGTGCATTGACCGCGCTTGCATGCATGCATGTTTACCTGTGAATGTGGAGTGCGTGTGTGTGTGTCTTAGTGTAAGTTGGTTTAACACCCACCGGAGCTGACTGGGGTACTGGCGTGAAGAGCGATGTCAGAGCAGACACGTGTTCAGCTGGATCTCCGTGGAGGTGGTTGGTGGTGGTGGACAGGGGGGACCATCTGGGCCTGCGTTGCATCCAGGCTTCAAGCTCTTCCAATGGGGGTGGAGAGCTGCCAGTCCCTCCCTGCGCCCCGGCCCGGGGCGTTGTCGGGTCTGAGCAGTGGCACTCCTAATCCGTACAGAGGAGCTGAGACGGAGGAATCTGGCCCTGACCCAGGCTGAGGAAGAAGGGAAGAA
This sequence comes from Salmo trutta, assembly GCF_901001165.1. Taxonomy (NCBI): domain Eukaryota; kingdom Metazoa; phylum Chordata; class Actinopteri; order Salmoniformes; family Salmonidae; genus Salmo; species Salmo trutta. Next base: position 39,025,386 of record NC_042981.1, on the reverse strand, counting down.
GCCTCGGCTACTGGAGCTGTTCCAACAGGCGCTCTCATCCTCTCAACTGTTGCAAAAGGATTGGTGGTTAGCGGGATAATCCAGCGGCGTGGACGCTCCAGATAGCTGCCTGGGCGAAGAGAGAAAAAAGTACTATACCCTACCAATACAATGAGCGTCTTTAGCTGCTGCCGCAGGGCTTGAAGAAAGAGCCAAATCTCAGTGAAGTTATAGAAACAATTACAACACCGGTTCTTTTAGAAATATAATTTTGTGTAGGTGATTTTGTCGTCTTTGAGTGGTTCAATGGAATCTACAGTACAAGCTGCATATTGTTCAACATTTTAGTAATGAAACATAGCAGTTATAGGACTCCAATTCTTTCATGAGCATGATTATTTTTTTCTCATCACAACTAATCTAAAGTGGTTTTGTAATTTAC